>NW_020442203.1:43537-51087 GCF_000699045.2 Agrilus planipennis
GTGAATGGCCTAACTCGTCGCTAGAGGACGTGATACGTAGATTGATGACTTTCTCATGAACCTTTCTTGACGCGATTCTGAAGTGTGATATACCAAAAGACTCGACGAATCTACAGCTTCTCTGCGTTGAAGGGGAATTAAATGAATGGTCGAAATCATCGTTGGAAGACGTGACACGTCGATTTACGACATTCTCATGAACCTTACGTTATGCCTTTCTAGGCAGTAGTCCACCAAAGCACTCGAGGAACCTACTGCTTCTCTGGATGTAAGGAGAATGAAGTGAATGGTCTAACTCGTCGTTAGAGGGCGTGATACGTCGATTGATGACTTTCTCATGAACTTATCTTGACGCGATTCCGAAGTGTGATATACTAAAAGACTCGACGAATCTACAGCTTCTATGCGTTTAAGGAGAATCAAATGAATGCTTGAAATCATCGTTGGAGGACGTGTCACATCGATTTATGGTATTTTCATGAACCCTACCTTATGCCTTTCCGGGCATTGGTCCACCAAAATACTAGAGGAATCTGCGGCTTCTCTGCATGTCAGGAGAATAAACTGAATGGCCTAACTCTTCGTTAGATTACGTGATACGACGATTGATGACTTTCTCATGAACTTATCTTGACGCGATTCTGAAGTGTGATATACTAAAAGACTCGATCAATCTACAGCTTCTATGCGTTTAAGGAGAATGAAATGAATGGTCGAAATCATCGTTGGAGGACGTGATACGTCGATTTATGACGTTTTCATGAACCTTACCTTATGCCTTTCTAGGCAGTAGTCTACCAAAGTACTCGAGGAATCTGCGGCTTCTCTGCATGTCAGGAGAATAAACTGAATGGCCTAACTCTTCGTTAGATTATGTGATACGACGATTGATGACTTTCTCATGAACTTATCTTGACGCGATTCCGAAGTGTGATATACTAAAAGACTCGACGAATCTACAGCTTCTATGCGTTTAAGGAGAATCAAATGAATGCTTGAAATCATCGTTGGAGGACGTGTCACATCGATTTATGGTATTTTCATGAACCCTACCTTATGCCTTTCCGGGCATTGGTCCACCAAAATACTAGAGGAATCTGCGGCTTCTCTGCATGTCAGGAGAATAAACTGAATGGCCTAACTCTTCGTTAGATTACGTGATACGACGATTGATGACTTTCTCATGAACTTATCTTGACGCGATTCTGAAGTGTGATATACTAAAAGACTCGATCAATCTACAGCTTCTATGCGTTTAAGGAGAATGAAATGAATGGTCGAAATCATCGTTGGAGGACGTGATACGTCGATTTATGACGTTTTCATGAACCTTACCTTATGCCTTTCTAGGCAGTAGTCTACCGAAGTACTCGAGGAATCTGCGGCTTCTCTGCATGTCAGGAGAATAAACTGAATGGCCTAACTCTTCGTTAGATTACGTGATACGACGATTGATGACTTTCTCATGAACTTATCTTGACGCGATACTGAAGTGTGATATACTAAAAGACTCGACGAATCTACAGCTTCTATGCGTTTAAGGAGAATCAAATGAATGGTTGAAATCATCGTTAGAGGACGTGATACTTCGATTGGTGGCATTCTCATTCACCTATTTTGCCGCGTCTATGAGCAGTGAAACACCAAAATACTCGACGAATCTACAGCTTCAATGCGTTGAAGGAGAATTAAATGAATGGTCGAAATTATCGTTGGAGGACGTGACACGTCGATTTATGACATTTTTATGAACCTTACCTTATGCCTTTCTAGGCAGTAGTAAACCGAAGTACTCGAGGAATCTATTGCTTCTCTGCATGTCAGCAGAATATAGTGAATGACCTAATTCGTCGTTAGAGGACGTGATACTTCGATTGATGGCATTCTCATTAAGCTATCTTGCCGCGTGTATGAGCAGTGAAACGCCAAAGTACTCGACGAATCTACAGCTTCTATGCGTTGATAAAGAATAAAGAGAATGGCCGAAATCATCGTTTCAGGACCTAAGACGTCGATTTGTGACATTTTCATAAACCTTACCTTATGCCTTTCTAGGCAGTAGTCCACCAAAGCACTCTAGGAACCTGCTGCTTCCCTGCATGTCAGGAGAATAAAGTGAAAGGCCTAACTCGTCATTAGATTACGTGATACGTAGATTGATGACTTTCTCATGAACCTATCTCGACCGGATTCTGAAGTGTGATATACAAAAAGACTCGACGAATCTACAGCTTCTATGCGTTGTAGGAGAATAAAATGAATGGTCGAAATCATCGTTGGTGGTGTGACACGTCGATTTATGACATTTTGATGAACTGTACCCTATGCCCTTCTAGGGAGTAGTCCACCAAAGTACTCGAGGAGCCTGCTGCTTCTCTGCATGTAAGGAGAATGAAGTGAATGGTCTAACTCGTCGTTAGAGGACGTGATAAGTCGATTGATGGGATTCTCATGAACTAATCTAGCCGCGTTTCTGATGTGTGATACATCAAAGGACTCGAGGAATCTACAGCTTCTATGCATTGAAGGAGAATCAAATGAACGGCCGACATCATCGTTGGAGGACCTGACACGTTGATTTATGACATTTGCATAAACCTTACCTTATGCCTTTTTAGGCAGTAGTCCACCAAAGTACCCGAGGAACTCGGCATGGAAGGAGAATATGGTGGATGGCCTAACGCATCGTTAGAGGACGTGATACGTAGATTGATGACTTTCTCATGAACCTATCTTGACGCGATTCTGAAGTGTGATACACCAAAGGAATCGACGAATCTACAGCTTCTATACGTTGAAGGAGAATTAAATGAATGGTCGAAAACATCGTTGGAGTCACGTCGATTTATGACATTTTCATGAACCTTACCTTATGCCTTTCCAGGCACTAGTCCACCAAGGTACTCGAGGAATCTGCTGCTTTTCGGCATGTAAGGAGAATATGGTGAATGGCATAACTCCTCGTTAGAGGACGTGATGCGTAGATTGACGACTTTCTCATGAACTTATCTTGACGCGATTCTGAAGTGTGATATACCAAAGTACTCGACGAATCTACAGCTTCTATGCGTTGAAGGAGAATATTAAATGAATGGTCGAAATCATCGTTGGAGGACATGACACGTCGATTTATGACATTTTCATGAATCTAACCATATGCCTTTCTAGGTAGTAGTCCACCAAAGTACTGGAGGAATCTGCTGCTTCTCGGCATGTAAGGAGAATATGGTGAATTGCCTAACTCTTCGTTAGATTACGTAATACGAAGATTGATGAATTTCTCATGAACCTATCATGATGCGATTCTGATGAGTGACACACCAAAAGACTCGACGAATCCACAGCTTCTGTACGTTGAAGGAGAACTAATGAACGGCCGAAATCATCGTTGGAGAACGTGAGACGTCTATTTATAACATTATCATGAACTTTACCTTATGCCCTTCTAGGCAGTAGCCCACCAAAGTACTCGAGGAACCTACTGCTTCTCTGCATGTAGGGAGAATGAAGTGAATGGTCTAACTCTGTATTCTCCTTACATGCAGGGAAGCAGCAGATTCCTCGAGTGCTTTTGTGGATTGTTGCCTAGAAAGGCATAAGGTAAGGTTAATGAAAATGTTATAAATCTATCTGTCACGTTCTCCAACGATGATTTCGCCCATTTATTTAATTCTCCTTCGACGCATAGAAGCTGTAGATTCGTCCAGCCTTTTGGTGTATCACACTTCAGAATCGCGTCAAGATAGATTCGTCGAGTACCTGGGTGTATCAGCGCTTAAAAACGCGACAAGGTAGGTTCATGAGAATGTCATCAATCGACGTATTACGTCCTCTAACGATGAGTTATACCATTCACATCATTCTTCTTGCACGCAGAGAAGCAGCAGCGTCCTAGAGTACTTTGGAAGACTACTGCCTAGATAGGCAAAAGGTAAGGTTCATGAAAATGTTATAAATCGTCGTGTCACGTCCTCCACCGGTGATTTCGGCAAATCATTTAATTCTCCTTCAACGCATAGAAGCTGTAGATTTGTCGAGTGTTTGGGTGCATCATTGCTTAGAAACTCGGCTTATAGGTTTCTGAGAATTTCATCAACCGACGTATCACGTCCTCTAACGACGAGTTAGACCATTCACTTTATTCTCCTGACATGCAGAGAAGCAGCAGATTCCTCGAGAACTTTGGTGGGCTACTGCCTGAAAAGCCATAAGGTAAGTTTCATGAAAATCTCATAAATCGAGGTGTCACGTCCTTCAACCATGATTTCGGCTACTGATTTAATTCTCGTTCACCGCATAGAAGGTGCAGATTCTTCGAGTACTTTGGCGTATCACTGCTTAGAAACGCGGCAAGATAGGTTCATGAGAAGGTCATCAATCTACGTATCACGTAATCTAACGGAGAGTTAGGCCATTTACTTTATTCTCCTGGCATGCAGAGAAGCAGCAGTTTCCTCGAGTACTTTGGTGGACTACTACCTAGAAGGGCATATGGTAAGATTCATGAAAATGTCATAAATGGACGTGTCATGTCCTCCAACGATGATTTCGACCATTCATTTAATTCTCCTTCAATGCATAGAAGCTGTAGATTCGTCGAGCATTTTGGTATATCACCCTTCAGAATCGCGTCAAGATAGGTTCATGGGAAAGTCATAATCAACGTATCACGTCCTCTAACGAGGAGTTATGCCATTCACCATATTCTCCTTACATGCCGAGAAGCAGCAGATTCCTCGAGTACCTTGGTGGACTAGTGCCTAGAAAGGCATAAGGTAAGGTTCATGAAAATGTCATAAATCGATGTGTCACGTCCTCCAACGATGATTTCGACCATTCATTTAATTCTCCTTCAACGCATAGAAGCTGTAGATTCGTCGAGTACTTTGGTATATCACACTTCAGAATCGCGTCAAGATAGGTTCATGAGAAAGTCGTCAATCTACCCATCACGTCCTCTAACGAGGAGTTATGCCATTCACCATATTCTCCTTACATGCCGAAAAGCAGCAGATTCCTCGAGTATCTTGGTGGACTAGTGCCTAGAAAGGCTTAAGGTAAAGTTCATGATAATGTTATAAATCGACGTCTCACGTTCTCCAGCGATCATTTCGGCCGTTCATTAGTTCTCCTTCAACGTGCAGAAGCTGTTGATTCGTCAAGTCCTTTGGTGTATCACTCATCAGAATCTCATCAAGATAGGTTCATGAGAAGATCATCAATCTACGTATCACGTAATCTAACGACGACTTCACTTTATTCTCCTGACATGCAGGGAAGCAGCAGGTTCCTAGGGTACTTTGGTGGACTACTGCCTAGAAAGGCATAAGGTAGGGTTTATGAAAATGGCATAAATCGACGTGTCAGGTCCTCCAACGATGATTTCTGCATTTTATTTAATTCTCCTTCAACGCATAGAAGCTGTGGACTCGTCGAGTCTTTTGGTGTATCACTCATCAGAATCGCATCAAGATAGGTTCATGAGAAAGTCATCAATCTACGTGTCACGTCCTCTAACGACGAGTTGTGCTATTCACCATATTCTCCTTACATGCCGAGTAACAGCACGTTCCTCGAGTACTTTCGTGGACTAATGCCCAGAAAGGCATAAGGTAAGGTTCATGAAAATGCCATAAATCGATGTGTCACCTCCTCCTACGATGATGTCGACTACTGTCTAAAAAGGCATAAGGTAAGGTTCATGAAAATGTCATACATTGACGTGTCAAGCCTTCCAACGATGATTTCGACCATTTATTTATTTCTCCTTAAACGCATAGAAGCTGTAGATTCGTCGAGTCTTTTAGTATATCACACTTCAGAATCGCATCAAGGTAGGTTCATGAGAGAGTCATCAATCGTCGTATCACGTAATCCAACGAAGAGTTAGGCCATTCACTTTATTCTTCTGACATGCAGAGAAGCCGTAGATTCCTCGAGTACTTTCGTGGACTAATGCCCAGAAAGGCATAAGGTAAGGTTCATGAAGATGCCATAAATCGATGTGTCACTTCCTCCTACGATGATGTCGGCCATTCATTTGATTCTTCTTATATGCATAGAAGCTGTAGATTCCTCGAGTCCTTTGGTGTATCACACATCAGAAACGCGGCTAGATTACCTCATGAGAATCCCATCAATCGACTTATCACGTCCTCTAACGACGAGTTAGACCATTCACTTCATTCTCCTTACATGCAGAGAAGCAGCAGGTTCCTCGAGTACTTTGGTGGACTTCTGCCTAGAAAGGCTTAAGGTAAAGTTCATGATAATGTTATAAATCGACGTCTCACGTTCCCCAGCGATCATTTCGGCCGTTCATTAGTTCTCCTTCAACGTACAGAAGCTGTTGATTCGTCGATTTCTTTGGTATATCACACTTCAGAATCGCATCAAGATAGGTTCATGAGAAAGTCATCAATCTACGTATCACGTAATCTAACGAAGAGTTAGGCCATTCACTTTATTCTCCTGACATGCAGAGAAGCAGCAGATTCCTCGAGTACTTTGGTGAACTACTGCCTAGAAAGGCTAAAGGTAAAGTCTTGATAATGTTATAAATCGACGTCTCACGTTCCCCAACGATGATTTTGGACATTCATTTGATTCTTTGCTAACGCACAGAGGCTGTAGGTTAGTCAATTGCTTTGGTGTATCACTGCTCAGAGACGCGTCAAGATAGGTTCATGAGAAAGTCATCAATCTACGTATCACTTCCTCTAACGACGAGTTAGGCAATTCACGTTATTCTCCCTACATGCAGAGAAGCCGCAGACTCCTCGAGTACTTTGGTGGACTACTGCCTAGAAAGGCATAAGGTAAGGTTCATTAAAATGTCATAAATCGACGTGTCACGTCCTCCAACGATGATTTCGACCATTCATTTAATCCTCCTTCAACGCAGTGAAGCCGTAGATTCGTCGAGTCTTTTGGTGTATCACTCATCAGATTCGCATCAAGATAGGTTCCTGAGAAGGTCATCAATCTACGTATCACGTCCTCTAACGACGAGTTGTGCTATTCACCATATTCTCCTTACATGCCGAGTAACAGCACGTTCCTCGAGTACTTTCGTGGACTAATGCCCAGAAAGGCATAAGGTAAGGTTCATGAAGATGCCATAAATCGATGTGTCACTTCCTCCTACGATGATGTCGACTACTGTCTAAAAAGGCATAAGGTAAGGTTAATGAAAATGTCATACATTGACGTGTCAAGTCTTCCAACGATGATTTCGACCATTCATTTAATTCTCCTTAAACGCATAGAAGCTGTAGATTCGTCGAGTCTTTTAGTATATCACACTTCAGAATCGGTTCAGGTAGGTTCATGAGAAAG
Organism: Agrilus planipennis; assembly: GCF_000699045.2. NCBI lineage: Eukaryota > Metazoa > Arthropoda > Insecta > Coleoptera > Buprestidae > Agrilus > Agrilus planipennis. The sequence continues at coordinate 50,876 of NW_020442203.1, forward strand.
TCATCAATCGTCGTATGACGTAATCTTACGAAGAGTTAGGCGATTCACTTTATTCTTCTGACATGCAGAGAAGCCGTAGATTCCTCGAGTACTTTCGTGGACTAATGCCCAGAAAGGCATAAGGTAAGGTTCATGAAGATGCCATAAATCGATGTGTCACTTCCTCCTACGATGATGTCGGCCATTCATTTGATTCTCCTTCAATGCATAGA
>NW_020442203.1:60553-78270 GCF_000699045.2 Agrilus planipennis
GGTGAGGTGTGTTAGTTGATCCAAGAGTCGTTGGTTGCTTAAATCTACCAGCAGTTGGTAGTGGGCTAGGAAGTCTGCACCAATAATCGGTTTGGTGACGTCGGCTATAATGAAGCGCCATGGGAAACATCTTCGTAGGCCTAAGTTGAGCGACAGAATAATAGTACCATAGGTCGGTATGTTGGTGCCGTTTGCTGCTTGCAGCGTGAATGTAGATTTCTGACGTGGCCCAGGTATAAGTGACTTGGGATACACGCAGATATCTGCACCGGTGTCGACCAGAAATTTTTGATTTGTTGCTCTGTCTGTTACAAATAGGCGACGTTGCGTTGTGCGGACCTCACTTGTCGCCATTAGTGAGCTCCCTGAAGGTTTCCCGACGACTTCCTGCACGGAGGAATGCATTTCCGTGCCCTGTCTTGGAATCTGCTGTGGTAGAAGCAAAGGTCGCTGCTCCTGTTATTGCTGTGGGATCGTCTTCGCGAAGAAGTGCTTCTCGAATGGGATCGAGATCTTGTCCTCGAACCTCTTGCCATATGCCGTCTTATTTGATGCAGATCCAACTGAAGAGCTTGCACCTTGTTGGTTAGTAGTTGGATGGCATCATATTGGGGGGGAAGATTGGCCGTGGTTGCTATCATGGACTGTGATTGCGTTGCTTCCATGATATAGTCGGCTATTTCTGCAACTTCATCTAACTGCTTGTCCTTCATCGTTGCTATGACCGTCTGTAGACTTTGCGGGAGACGACCTGACCAGATTGTGCGTAATAGATTTTCTGGAGTAGAATTTCCAGCCAGGTTTTGAAGGTGCCGCAGAAATTGGGATGGTTTCCTGTCACCGATTTCTTCCTGTCCCAGTAATTGTTTGGTCCTTAATTCTTGCGAAGTGCCCAACCGACGAATGAGTGCTGCTTTGATAGTAGCATATGGTTCAGTCGCCGGTGGGTTTATTATAATGTCCCGCACTTCGGCTGCGTACTGCGGATCCAAATTTCCCAATACGTACCCGAATCTTGTCGATTCAGATGTGATACCTGAGGCTTCGAAACTTCGTTCTACCATGCAAAACCATAATTCAGGGTCGGATGGTACGAAGGGTGGCAGCTTGACAGCGAGACGGTCGATAGAGGAGGCAGGTTGGGCATTTTGTGGGCGAGACATGATTAAATTTCCACGTTACGGTTGGCCTGGGCGACCTTTTTGCTGATATGCTGTTGTAGATGGCGCCGGTATTCACGGTAGGCCGTCCAAAGTAGGCCAATCACTTGTAACGAGATTACGATGTAAAGAAGACAATCGTTGCGGACGAGGGGCGAGGCAGTCGCATTTCCCGCGGCGGATTGAGCAATAACGATCTCTTCCTTAGATGGCGAGGAACCCATAGGAGAAAGGCAGATTTGTTTTTACCGTATAAGAGGCTGGGGTGGCACGCCCAGCAAAGGTGAGTACGTTTGTTCCAATGCGTTGAACAACTCACGCAAAAAACGTTGATGCTGGAGGTATTGGTCCAGATCAGACAGCTCACCAGACACAGGGGTTGGAGGTGATGGTTGTAGTTGGGCGGCTAGACGGGCAAGACGACGACGTTCCCTTCTTCGCTGACGACCATTCCAGTGATGTATCTTGTTGTTCATCACTGTCCCTGCGTTCGTAGTCGGGGTCACCACTGTAGCCACACTCTGTAGTGTGAGATGTGACTAGCAAAAGTTGTGGTTCTGAGAAGAACCGATTTACCAAAGCGTTGGACACATTGCAGTGCCTAAGATGAGACGTAGCACTGGTACAGCATCCGATGGTCGATATCCTGGAGGTGATACTTGTGCAGTATACAATAAGAGCGAGCCTGGTGTTAGACTAATTTTATTTCGATATTTACAGAGTATTTATACAAAATTATTTACATGAGACTATATGGCAAAGAACATTTCAGCATATTACATCTGTGTGTGTATTTGTCGTTGACCTAGTTAGTCGCAGTGTGTCGCGACCTAACTAAGTCAGCACAAATGTAGACGCTTAATTGATACACAACAATAATGTTTTTCGCTATACCGAGTGNAAGAACATTTCAGCATATTACATCTGTGTGTGTATTTGTCGTTGACCTAGTTAGTCGCAGTGTGTCGCGACCTAACTAAGTCAGCACAAATGTAGACGCTTAATTGATACACAACAATAATGTTTTTCGCTATACCGAGTGTTCCCACACGACCATTCACTTAATTCTCCTTCAACGCATAGAATCTGTAGATTCGTCGAGTCTTTTTGTATATCACACCTCAGAATCGCGTGAAGCTAGGTTCATGAGAAAGTCATCAATCTACGTATCACGTCCTCTAACGACGAGTTAGGCCATTTACCATATGTCATACATTGACGTGTCAAGCCTTCCAACGATGATTTCGGCCATTCATTTAGTTCTCCTTCAACGCATAGAAGCTGTAGATCCGTCGAGTCCTTTGGTGTATCACTCTTCAGAATCGCGTCAAGATAGGTTCATGAGAAAGTCATCAATCTACGTATTACGTCCACTAACGACGAGTTAGGCCATTCACCATATTCTCCTTACATGCCGAGTAGCAGCACGTTCCTCGAGTACTTTGGTGGACCACTGCCTAAAAAGGCATAAGGTAAGGTTTATGCAAATGTCATAAATCGACGTGTCAGGTCCTCCAACGATGATGTCGGCCATTCATTTGATTCTCCTTCAATGCATAGAAGCTGTAGATTCCTTGAGTCCTTTGGTGTATCACACATCAGAAACGCGGCTAGATTAGTTCATGAGAATCCCATCAATCGATGTATCACGTCCTCTAACGACGAGTTAGACCATTCACTTCATTCTCTTCACATGCAGAGAAGCAGCAGGTTCCTCGAGTACTTTGGTGGACTACTCCCTAGAAGGGCATAAGGTACGGTTCTTCAAATTGTCATAAATCGACGGGTCACGTCCTCCAACGATGATTTCGACCATTCATTTAATTCTCCTTTAACGCATAGGAGCTGTAGATTCGTCAAGTCTTTTTGTATATCACACCTCCGAATCGCGTAAAGATAGGTTCATGAGAAAGTCATCAATCTACGTGTCACGTCCTCTAACGACGAATTAGGCCATTTACCATATTCTACTTACATGCCGAGAAGCAGCACGTTCCTCGAGTACTTTGGTGGACTACTGCCTAAAAAGGCATAAGGTAAGGTTTATGAAAATGTCATACATTGACGTGTCAAGCCTTCCAACGATGATTTCGGCCTTTTATTTAGTTCTCCTTCAGCGCATAGAAACTGTAGATCCGTCGAGTCTTTTGGAGTATCACTCTTCAGAATCGCGTCAAGATAGGTTCATGAGAAAGTCATCAATCTACGTATCACGTCCTCTAACGACGAGTTAGACCATTCACCATATTCTCCTTACATGCCGAGTTGGAGCACGTTCCTCGAGTATTTTGGTGGACTACTGCCTAAAAAGGCATAAGGTAAGGTTTATGCAAATGTCATAAATCGACGTGTCAGGTCCTCCAGCGATGATTTCGGCCTTTCATTTAATTCTCCTTCAACGCATAGAAGCTGTAGATCCGTCAAGTCCTTTGGTGTATCACTCATCAGAATCGCGTCAAGATGGGTTCATGAGAAGGTCATCAATCTTCGTATCACGTCCTGTAACGACGAGTTAGGCCATTCACTACACTCTCCTTACATGCAGAGAAGCCGCAGATTCCTCGAATACTTTGGTGGACTACTGCCTAGAAGGGCATAAGGTAAAGTTCATGATAATGTTATAAATAGACGTCTCACGTTCACCAACGATGATTTCCGCCGTTCATTAGTTCTTCAACGTGCAGAAGCTGTGGATTCGTCGAGTCTTTTGGTGTATCACTCATCAGAATCGCATCAAGATAGGTTCATGAGAAGGTCATCAATCTTCGTATCACGTCCTCTAACGACGAGTTATGCCATTCACCATATTCTCCTTACATGCCGAGAAGCAGCGGATACCTCGAGTACCTTGCTGGACTACTGTCTAGAAAGGCGTAAGGTAAGGTTCATGAAAATGTCATATATCGATCTGTCACGTCCTCTAACGATGATTTCGACCGTTCATTTCATTCTCCTTCAACGCATAGAAGCTGCAGATTCGTCGAATCCTTTGGTATATCACACATCAGAATCGCGTCAAGATAGGTTCATGAGAAAGTCATCAATCTTCGTATTACGTAATCTGACGAAGGGTTAGGCCATTCACTTTATTCTCCTGACATGCAGAGGAGGAGCCGATTCCTTGAGTACTTTGGTGGACTACTGCCTAGAAAGGCTTAAGGTATAGTTCCTGAAAATATCATAATTCGACCTATCACGTCCTCCTACGACGATTTCGGCCGTTCATTAGTTCTCCTTCAACGCCCCGAAGCTGTTGACTCGTCAAGTCTTTTGTCGTATCACTCATCAGAATTGCGTCAAGATAGGTTCATGAGAAAGTCATCAATCTACGCATCACGTCCTCTAACGACGAGATAGGCCATTCACCATATTCTCCTCACATGCCGAGAAGCAGCAGATTCTTCGAGTGCTTTGGTGGACCACTGCCTAGAAGGGCATAAGGTATAGTTCATAACCATGTTATAAATAGTCGTCTTACGTTCTCCAACGATGATTTAGGCCGTACATTAGCTTTCCTTCAACGTACAGAAGCTGCGGATTCGTAATGTCTTTTGGTGTATCACTCATCAGAATCGCATCAAGATAGGTTCATGAGAAGGTCATCAATCTACGTATGACGTCCTCTAACGACGAGTTATGCTATTCACCATATTCTCCTTACATGCCGAGAAGCCGCAGATTCCTCGAGTACTTTGCTGGACTACTGCCTGGAAAGACATAGGGTTAGGTTCATGAAAATGTCATAAATCGATGTGTCACGTCCTCTAACGATGATTTCGACCATTCATTTAATTCTCCTTCACCGCATAGAAGCTGCAGATTCGTCGAGTTCTTTGGTATATCACTCATCAGAATCGCGTCAAGATAGGTTCACGAGAAAGTCATCAATCTACGTATCACTTCCTCTAACGACGAGTTAGGCCATTCACTTTATTCTCCTTACATGCAGAGAAGCCGCAGATTCCTCGAGTACTTTGGTGGACTACTGCCTAGAAAGGCATAAGGTAAGTTTCATTAGAATTGCATAAATCGATGTGTCACGTCCTCCAAAGATGATTTTGACCATTCATTTAATCCTCCTTAAACGCATAGAAGCTCTTGATTCGTCGAGTCTTTTAGTATATCACACTTCAGAATCGCATCAAGATAGGTTCATGAGAAGGTCGTCAATCTACGTATCACGTAACCTAACAACGAGTTAGGCCATTCATCATATTCTCCTTACATGCCGAGAAGCAGCAGATTCCTCGAGTACTTTGGTGGACTAGTGCCTAGAAAGCCATAAGGTAAGGTTCATGAAAATGTCATAAATCGCTGTGTCACGTCCTCCAACGATGATTTCGACCATTCATTTAATTCTCCTTCAACGCATAGAAGCTCTAGATTTTTCGAGTACTTTGGTATATCACACTTCAGAATCGCGTCAAGATAGGTTCATGAAAAAGACATCAATCCACGCATTACGTTCTCTATCGACGAGTTAGGCCATTCACTATTTTCTCCTTACATGCAGAGCAGCCGCAGATTCCTCTCGTAATTTGGTGGACTACTGCTAAGAAAGTCATAAGGTAAGGTTCATGAAAATGTCATAAATCGACGTGTCACATTCTCCAACGATGATTTCGGCCATTCATTTAATTCTCCTTCAACGCATAGAAGCTGTAGACCCGTCGAGTCCTTTGGTGTATCACACTTCAGAATAGCTTTAAGATAAGTTCATGAGAAAGTCATCAATCTACGTATCACGTAATTTAACGAAGAGTTAGGCCATTCACTTTACTCTCCTGACATGCAGGGAAGCAGCAGGTTCCTAGAGTGCATTGGTGGACTACTGCCTAGAAAGGCATAAGGTAAGGTTTATGAAAATGTCCTAAATCGACGTCTTAGGTCCTGAAACGATGATTTCGGTCATTCTCTTTATTCTTTTTCAACGCATAGAAGCTGTTGATTCGTCGAGTACTTTGGTGTTTCACTGCTCATAGACGCGGCAAGATAGGTTAATGAGAATGCCATCAATCGAAGTATCAGGTCCACTAACGACGAGTAAGGTCATTCACTATTTTCTGCTGACACGCAGAGAAGCAGCAGGTTTCTCGAGTATTGCAGTGGACTACTGCCTAGAAAGGAATAAGGTAAGGTTCATAAAAATGTTATAAATCGACGTGTCACGTCCTCCAACGGTGATTTCGACCATTCATTTAATTCTCCTTCAACGCATAGAAGCTGTAGATTCGTCGAGTACTTTGGTATATCACACTTCAGAATCGCGTCAAAATAGGTTCATGAGAATGTCATCAATTTACGTATCACGTAATCTAACGACGAGTTGGGCCATTCACTTTATTCTCCTGACATGCAGGGAAGCAGCGGATTCCTCGAGTACCTTGCTGGACTACTGTCTAGAAAGGCGTAAGGTAAGGTTCATGAAAATGTCATATATCGATCTGTCACGTCCTCTAACGATGATTTCGACCATTCATTTCATTCTCCTTCAACGCATAGAAGCTCTAGATTTTTCGAGTACTTCGGTATATCACACTTAAGAATCGCGTCAAGATAGGTTCATGAAAAAGACATCAATCCACGCATCACGTCCTCTAACGACGAGTTAGGCCATTCACTTTATTCTCCTTACATGCAGAGAAGCCGCAGATTCCTCGAGTACTTTGGTGGACTACTGCCTAGAAAGGCATAAGGTAAGGTTCATTAGAATTGCATAAATCGATGTGTCACTTCCTCCAACGATGATTTTGACCATTCATTTAATCCTCCTTAAACGCATAGAAGCTGTTGATTCGTCGAGTCTTTTAGTATATCACACTTCAGAATCGCGTCAAGATAGGTTCATGAGAAGGTCATTAATCTACGTATAACGTCCTCTAACGACGAGTTATGCTATTTACCATATTCTCCTTACATGCCGAGAAGCAGCAGATTCCTCGAGTATTTTGCTGGACTACTGCCTAGAAAGACATAAGGTTAGGTTCATGAAAATATTATAAATCGATGTGTCACGTCCTCTAACGATGGTTTCGACCATTCATTTAATTCTCCTTCACCGCATAGAAGCTGCAGATTCGTCGAGTTTTTTGGTATATCACACATCAGAATCGCGTCAAGATAGGTTAACGAGAAAGTCATCAATCTACGTATCACTTCCTCTAACGACGAGTTAAGCCACTCACTTTATTCTCCTTACATGCAGAGAAGCCGCAGACTCCTCGAGTACTTTGGTGGACTACTGCCTAGAAAGGCTTAAGGTAAAGTTCACGATAATGTTATAAATCGACGTCTCACGTTCTCCAGCGATGATTTCGGCCGTTCATTTAATTCTCCTTCAACGCATAGAAGCTGTAGATTCGTCGAGTCCTTCGGTATATCACACTTCAGAATCGCGTCAAGATAGGTTCATGAGAAAGTCATCAATCTATGTATCACGTCCTCTAACGACGAGTTATGCCATTCACCATATTCTGCTTACATGCAGAGAGGCAGTAGATCCCTCGAGTACTTTGGTGGGCTACTGCCTAGAAAGGCGTAAGGTAAGGTTCATGAAAATGTCACAAATCGGCGTGCCTCCAACGATGATTTCGACCATTCATTTAATTCTCCTTCAACGCATAGAAGCGGTAGATTCGTCGATTCCTTTGGTATATCACACTTCAGAATCGCGTCAAGATGGGTTCATGCGAAGGTCATCAATCTTCGTATCACGTCCTCTAACGACGAGTTAGGCCATTCACTTCATTCTCACTAGTGCAGAGAAGCAGTAGGTTCCTCGAGTACTTTTGTGGACTACTTCCTAGAAAGGCGTAAGGTAAGGTTCCTGAAAATATCATAAATCGACCTGTCACTTCCTCCTACGATGATTTCAGCCATTCATTAGTTCTCCTTCAATGCACAGAAGCTGTTGATTCGTCATGTCTTTTGGTGTATCACTCATCAGAATTGCGTCAAGATAATACCAGAAGCTCTTGTTCAAGACCCTCTGGAATTGTCCTAAAATGGGGGTGGAGCCTGTATTTATTTGAATTTCCCGCTTAAAGCTATTGCTTAGTGAATTTTATCAAACGAGATGTCGCTAGAGTACTNAATTGAATTTACAGGGTGTGATACAATGATTTATACCATTTTGGGTAATCTATATTGAACTATTTCTGAGAGGAGATAGTCCACCAAAATGCATGTGGTTTCTACTGCTTCTATATATGATAGGAAGAACAAACGGACAGCCTATATCGTCTTTGAATGGTGTGGGACGTCGATTTGTGACATTTTCAGGAACCTATCATGTAGCGTTTCTGAACGATCATCCAACAAAATACACGAGGTACATAATGCCTCGATGCGATAGAGGAGAATAAAATGGATTGCAAAATCGTCTTTACAAGGTGTGAAACGACGATTTATAACATTGTCGGGAACCTATATTGAACTATGCTTGAGAGATGGTCCACTAAAAAGCATGAGAGGTGGCTTCTGCTCCTATTTATGATAGGACGATCAAATGGAGAGCCTATACCGTCTTTGAACGGTGTGGGACGTCGATTTGTGACATTCTCAAAAACCTATCATGTAGCGTCTCTGAACGATCGTCCATCAAAGTACTCGAGGTACATAATACATCTATGCGATAAAGGAGAATAAAATGGATTGCAAAATCGTCTTTACAAGGTGTGAAACGACGATTTATAACATTTTCGGGAACCTATATTGAAGTATTCCTGAGAGATGGTCCACCAAAAAGCATGAGGTGGCTACTACACCTATTTATTATAGGCGGATAAAATGGATAGCCTATCCCGTCACTGAACGGTGTGGGACGTCGATTTGTGACATTTTCAGGAACCTCTCATGTAGCGTTTCTGAACGATCGTTCAACAAAACACCCTAGGTACCTACCGCCACTATGCGAGAAAGGAGAATAAAGTGGATGACCAAAATTGAGTTGACAGGGTGTGATACAATGATATATTCAATTTTGAGTAATCTATCTTGAAGTATTTCTGAGAGGAGATAGTCCACCAACAAGCATGTGGTTGCTACTGCTTCTATATGTGATAGGAGGACCAAAAGGAAAGCCTATATCGTCTTTGAACGGTGTGGGACGTCGATTTGTGACATTTTCAGGACCCTATCATGTAGCGTTTCTGAACGATCGTCCATCAAAATACTCGAGGAACATAATGCCTCTATGCGATAAAGGAGAATAAAATGGATCACCAAAATTAAATTTACAGGGTGTGATACAATGATTTATACCACTTTGGGTAATCTATATTGAAGCATTTCTGAGAGGAGATAGTCCACCAAAAAGCATGAGGTGGCTTCTGCTCCTATTTATAATAGGAGGATCAAATGGATAGCCTATACCGTCTTTGAACGGTGTGGAACGTCGATTTGTGACATTTTCAGGAACCTATCATGTAGCGTTTCTGAACGATGGTCCACCAAAATACTCGAGGTACCTACTGCCACTATGCGAAAAAGGAGAATAAGGTGGATGACCAAAATTGATTTTACAGGGTGTGATACAATGATTTATTCAATTTTGGGTAATCTATCTTGAAGTATTTCTGAGAGGAGATAGTCCACCTAAAAGCGTGAGGTGGCTACTGCTTAAGTATATAATAGCAGAACAAAATGGGTAGCATATATCGTATTTGAACTATGTGCTACGACGATTTGTGACATTTTAAGGAACCTATCATGAAGCGCTCCTGAAAAATGGTCCACCACAACAACCTAGGTACCTACTGGCACTATGCGAGAAAGGAGAATAATGTGGATCACCAGAATTGAATTTACAGGGTGTGATACAATGATTTATACCATTTTGGGTAATCTATATTGAAGTATTTCTGAGAGGAGATAGTCCACCAAAAAGCATGTGGTTGCTACTGCTTCTATATGTGATAGGAGGACCAAATGGATAGCCTATATCGTCTTTGAACGGTGTGGGACGTCGATTTGTGACATTCTCAGAAACCTATCATGTAGCGTCTCTGAACGATCGTCCATCAAAATACTCGAGGTACATAATGCCTCTATGCGATAAAGGAGAATAAAATGGATCGCAAAATCTTCTTTACAACGTGTGTAACGACGATTTCTAACATTGTCGGGAACCTATATTGAAGTATTCTTGAGAGATGGTCCACCAAAAAGCATGTTGTTGCTACTGCTTATATATATGATAGGAGGAACAAATGGATAGCCTATATCTTCTTTGAACGGTGCGGGACGTCGATTTGTGACATTTTAAGAAACCTATCATGAAGCGTTTCTAAACGATGGTCCACCAAAACACCCTAGGTACCTACTGCCACTATGCGAGAAAGGAGAATAAAGTGGATCACCAAAATTGAATTTTCAGGGTGTGATACAATGATTTATACCATTTTGAGTAATCTATATTGATGTATTTCTGAGAGGAGATAGTCCACCGAAAAGCGTGAGGTGGCTACTGCTTCCATATATAATGGCAGAACCAAATGGGTAGCCTATATCGTATTTGAACAATGGGAAACGACGATTTGTGACATTTTAAGAAACCTATCATGAAGCGTTTCTGAACGATGGTCCACCAAAATACCCTAGGTACCTACTGCCACTATGCGAGAAAGGAGAATAAAGTGGATCACCAAAATTGAATTTACAGGGTGTGATACAATGATTTATACCATTTTGGGTAATCTATATTGAAGTATTTCTGAGAGGAGATAGTCCACCGAAAAGCGTGAGGTGGCTACTGCTTCCATATATAATAGCAGAACCAAATGGGTAGCCTATATCGTATTTGAACTATGTGAAACGACGATTTGTGACATTTTAAGGAACCTATCATGAAGCGTTTCTGATCGTTGGTACACCAAAATACCTTAGGTACCTAATGCCACTATGCGAGAAAGGAGAATAAAGTGGATGGCCAAAATTGAATTTGCAGGGTGTGATACAATGATTTATACCATTTTGGGTAATCTATATTGAAGTATTTCTGAAAGGAGATAGTCCACCGAAACGCATGTTGTTGCTACTGCTTCTATATGTGATAGGAGGAACAAATGGATAGCCTATATCGTCTTTGAACGGTGCGGGACGTCGATTTGTGACATTTTCAGGAACCTATCATGTAGCGTTTCTGAACGATCGTCCATCAAAATACTCGAGGTACATAATGCCACTATGGGATAAAGGAGAATAAAATGGATTGCAAAATCGTCTTTACTAGGTGTGAAACGACGATGTACAAAATTTTTGGGAACCTATATTGAAGTATTCCTGAGCGATGGTCCACTAGAAAGCATGAGGTGGCTACTGCTCCTATTTATGATATGAGGATCAAATGGATCGCCTATACCGCCATTGAACGGTGTGAGACGTCGATTTGTGACATTTTCAGGAACCTATCATGTAGCGTATCTGAGCGATGGTCCACCAAAATACTCGAGGTACCTACTGACACTATGCGAAAGAGGAGAATAAGGTGGATGACCACATTTGATTTTACAGGGTGTGATACAATGATTTATTCAATTTTGAGTAATCTATATTGTAGTTTTTCTGAGAGAAGATAGTCCACCGACAAGCATGTGGTTACCACTGCTTCCATATGTGATAGGAGGACCAAATGGACAGCCCATATCGTCTTTGAACGGTGTGGGACGTCGATTTGTGACATTTTCAGGAACCTATAATGTAGCGTTTCTGAACGATCGTCCATCAAAATACTCGAGGTACACAATGCCTCTATGCGATTAAGGAGAATAAAATGGATCACCAAAATTAAATTTACAGGGTGTGATACAATGATTTATACTACTTTGGGTAATCTATATTGAAGCATTTCTGAGAGGAGATAGTCCACCAAAAAGCATGAGGTGGCTTCTGCTCCTATTTATAATAGGAGGATCAAATGGATAGCCTATACCGTCTTTGAACGGTGTGGGACGTCGATTTGTGACATTTTCAGGAACCTGTCATGTAGCGTTTCTGAACGATCATCCATCAAAATACTCGAGGTACATAATGCCTCTATGCGATAAAGGAGAATAAAATGGATCACCAAAATTAAATTTACAGGGTGTGATACAATGATTTATACCACTTTGGGTAATCTATATTGAAGCATTTCTGAGAGGAGATAGTCCACCAAAAAGCATGAGGTGGCTTCTGCTCCTATTTATAATAGGAGGATCAAATGGATAGCCTATACCGTCTTTGAACGGTGTGGGACGTCGATTTGTGACATTTTCAGGAACCTGTCATGTAGCGTTTCTGAACGATCATCCATCAAAATACTCGAGGTACATAATGCCTCTATGCGATAAAGGAGAATAAAATGGATCACCAAAATTAAATTTACAGGGTGTGATACAATGATTTATACCACTTTGGGTAATCTATATTGAAGCATTTCTGAGAGGAGATAGTCCACCAAAAAGCATGAGGTGGCTTCTGCTCCTATTCATAATAGGAGGATCAAATGGATAGCCTATACCGTCTTTGAACGGTGTGGGACGTCGATTTGTGACATTTTCAGGAACCTGTCATGTAGCGTTTCTGAACGATCATCCATCAAAATACTCGAGGTACATAATGCCTCTATGCGATAAAGGAGAATAAAATGGATCACCAAAATTAAATTTACAGGGTGTGATACAATGATTTATACCACTTTGGGTAATCTATATTGAAGCATTTCTGAGAGGAGATAGTCCACCAAAAAGCATGAGGTGGCTTCTGCTCCTATTCATAATAGGAGGATCAAATGGATAGCCTATACCGTCTTTGAACGGTGTGGGACGTCGATTTGTGACATTTTCAGGAACCTGTCATGTAGCGTTTCTGAACGATCATCCATCAAAATACTCGAGGTACATAATGCCTCTATGCGATAAAGGAGAATAAAATGGATCACCAAAATTAAATTTACAGGGTGTGATACAATGATTTATACCACTTTGGGTAATCTATATTGAAGCATTTCTGAGAGGAGATAGTCCACCAAAAAGCATGAGGTGGCTTCTGCTCCTATTCATAATAGGAGGATCAAATGGATAGCCTATACCGTCTTTGAACGGTGTGGGACGTCGATTTGTGACATTTTCAGGAACCTGTCATGTAGCGTTTCTGAACGATCATCCATCAAAATACTCGAGGTACATAATGCCTCTATGCGATAAAGGAGAATAAAATGGATCACCAAAATTAAATTTACAGGGTGTGATACAATGATTTATACCACTTTGGGTAATCTATATTGAAGCATTTCTGAGAGGAGATAGTCCACCAAAAAGCATGAGGTGGCTTCTGCTCCTATTTATAATAGGAGGATCAAATGGATAGCCTATACCGTCTTTGAACGGTGTGGGACGTCGATTTGTGACATTTTCAGGAACCTGTCATGTAGCGTTTCTGAACGATCATCCATCAAAATACTCGAGGTACATAATGCCTCTATGCGATAAAGGAGAATAAAATGGATCACCAAAATTAAATTTACAGGGTGTGATACAATGATTTATACCACTTTGGGTAATCTATATTGAAGCATTTCTGAGAGGAGATAGTCCACCAAAAAGCATGTGGTTGCTACTGCTCCTATATGTGGTAGGAGGACCAAATGGATAGCCTATTTCGTCTTCCAACGGCGTGAGACGTCGATTTGTGACATTTTCAGGAACCTATCAAGTAGCGTTTCTGAACGACCGTCCATCAAAATACTCGAGGTACATAATGCCTATATGCGATAAAGGAGAATAAAATGGACTGCAAAATCGTCTTTACAAGGTATGAAACGACGATTTATAACATTTCCGGGAACCTATATTGAAGTATTCCTGAGAGATGGTCCACTAAAAAGCATGAGGTGGCTACTGCTCCTATTTATGATAGGAGGATCAAATGGAGAGCCTATACCGTCTTTGAACGGTGTGGGACGTCGATTTGTGACATTTTCAGGAACCTATCAAGTAGCGTTTCTGAACGATCGTCCATCAAAATACTCGAGGTACATAATGCCTATATGCGATAAAGGAGAATAATATGGACTGCAAAATCGTCTTTACAAGGTGTGAAACGACGATTTATAACATTTTCGGGAACCTATATTGGAGTATTCCTGAGAGATGGTCCACCAAAAAGCATGATGTGGCTAGTGCTCCTATTTATGATAGGAGGAACAAATGGATAGCCGGTACCGTCTTTGAAAGGTATGGAACGTCGATTTGTGACATTTTCATTAACCTATCATGTAGCGTTTCTGAGCGATGGTCCACCAAAATACTCGAGGTTCCTACTGCCACTATGCGAAAAAGGAGAATAAAATGGAACACCAAAATTAAATTTACAGGGTGTGACACAATGATTTATACCATTTTGGGTAACCTATTTTGAAGTATTTCTGAGAGGAGATAGTCCACCGAAAAGCGTGAGGTGGCTACTGCTTCTATACATGATAGGAGGACCATATGGATAGCCTATATCGTATTTGAACGGTGTGATATGTCGATTTGTGACATTTTTAGTTACCTATCATGAAGCGTTTCTGAACGATGGTCCACCAAAATACCTTAGTTACCTACTGCAACTATGCGAGAAANACATCAAGTTTAACGACAGCAGAACTAGCAGAAGCAAACAATATAATAGTTAAAACCGTGCAAGGCGAAGTTTTTTATCGAGAGATCAGGCAGTTAAAATTAAATCAACCGTTAGATAAGTCAAGTCCAATACTATCACTCAATCCCTTTCTTGACATACACGGAATTTTACGAGTAGGTGGTAGATTGGGTAACGCAAATATGGCATATAATAAAAGGCACCCTTATATCTTACCTAAGCATTATATTACCAAGCTAATAATATCTCATTATCACGATAAATATTTCCATTCCGGACCGCAATTAACTTTAGCGGTTATTAGAGAAAAATACTGGCCCATTTCTGGCCGTAGTATGGTAAAAGGTGTTATACGCTCTTGCGTAAGATGTTTTAGGGTAAAACCGAATGCAGCACATCAGCTTATGGCTGATTTGCCTGCAATTAGAATTCAACAATCCAGACCTTTTGTTAATACCGGTGTTGATTATGCCGGTCCTATCTTAATGAAGGAAGGTCGCGGACGTGGCAAAAGATGCATTAAGGTATATATTGCACTTTTCATTTGTTTATCAACAAAGGCCGTGCATATCGAACTGATTACGGACCTGACCTCCGAGGCATTCTTAGCAGCACTCAAAAGATTTATCGCTAGACGGGGTAGGATCACCAATATTTATTCTGACAATGGCACCAATTTTGTTGGTGCTAATCGAGAACTTAAACAATTGTATCAATTATTTCACGATAATAAATTTAAAAATCAGTTATGCAATGCTCTCTCTCACGAATCAATAACGTGGCACTTTATACCACCAAAATCCCCGCACTTTGGAGGAATTTGGGAGGCTGGAATAAGGTCTATCAAATATCATTTCAAACGCATTGTTGGAAACATGACAATGACATACGAAGAATTGTACACCATTTTAACTCAAATTGAAGCAATCCTAAATTCCCGTCCTCTCCTACCTATTCCCGATTCACCGAATGACCCGGACACTTCCTAATCGGCATGCCACTTACTACGATCCCGGAACCGGATCTTACCGAGCTAAATCCAAATCGACTCTCCCGATGGCAGCATATTCAGCAACTCAGTGAACATTTCTGGAAACGCTGGAAACGTGAATACTTGACGTCGTTACAACAAAGGCCAAAATGGAAGTCTATCAAAACCAATATTCCCATAGGAACAGTGGTTATTCTCAAGGAGGACAACCTTCCACCGCTCCAGTGGGCTCTTGGCCGGGTCGTAGAAATTCACCCGGGACAAGACAATCTAGTGCGCGCTGTATCTGTAAAAACGGCGACTGGAATAGTGAAACGTGCAGTGACAAAGGTGTGCCCGTTACCTAATAACAATTCTTTTTAATGATTGAAAGAGACGTAGTCCTTTCAAGGCGGGCGGCATGTTGCGGCTTCAATTAATATTTGTACATATATATTCAATTTTGTTAGTGTTTATAATTTTTGTAAATATTCAATTTTGTTCGTATTTTTAGTTAGTCAACACTTTGTATTTTATTCTAGTTGTAGTCAATTTTAATGTATTTATTTCTGTAGGTATAGATAAATATTAGTTTCTTAGAATAGGTAATGCAGCAATTTTAACGAAGAGATCGGTCCAGGTAGGTCTCACANCCTACTGCCACTATGCGAAAAAGGAGAATAAGGTGGATGGCCAAAATTGATTTTACAGGGTGTGATACAATGATTTATTCAATTTTGGGTAATCTATCTTGAAGTATTTCTGAGAGGAGATAGTCCACCGAAAAGCATGAAATGGCTACTGGTTCCATATATAAGAGCAGAACCAAATGGGTAGCCTATATCGTATTTGAACTATGTGAAACGACGATTTGTGCTTTTCAAGGAACCTATCATGAAACGTTCCTGAAAGATTGCCCACTACAACACCATAGGTACCTACTGCCACTATGCGAGAAAGGAGAATAAAGTGGATCACCAAAATTGAATTTACAGGGTGTGATACAATGATTTATACCATTTTGGGTAATCTATATTGAAGTATTTCTGAGAAGAGATAGTCCGCCAAAAAACATGTGGTTTCTACTGCATCTATATGTGATGGGAGGACCAAACGGATAGCCTATATCGTCTTTGAACGGTGTGGGACGTCGATTTGTGACATTTTCAGGAACCTATCGTGTAGCGTTTCTGAACGATCGTCCATCAAAATACACGAGGTACATAATGCCTCTATGCGATAGAGGAGAATAAAATGGATTGCAAAATCTTCTTTACAAGGTGTGAAACGACGATTTATAACATTGTCGGGAACCTAAATTGAAGTATTCTTGAGAGATTGTCCACTAAAGAGCATGAGGTGACTTCTGCTCCTATTTATGGTAGGACGATCAAATTGAGAGCCTATACCGTCTTTGAACGGTGTGGGACGTCGTTTTGTGACATTCTCAGAAACCTACCATATAGCGTTTCTGAACGATCGTCCATCAAAATACTCGAGCTACATAATGCCTCTATGCGATAAAGGGGAATAAAATGTATTGCAAAATCGTCTTTACAAGGTGTGAATCGACGATTTATAACATTTTCGGGAACCTTTATTGAAGTATTCCTGTGTTATAAACCCATCTAATATTATAAACATATCTTTTCTTTCTACTTCTACGAAATGCTGACAATCGTTCTCTTCTATTACTCTTTAAAAATCTCACTTTTACAACCTCCTTTAAAAAATATTCCTTCCTTACAATTTTAACAACCACCGCCTACATTTTCTTCAATTAACAATAACATTCTATAAAACTTCTCTCGCTTCGGCATTTCTGCATGTAATTTACCCTGAACCGGCAACCTATCCCAAAATTACAACACCCCTTATAAACCTCTTTTATACTTTTTACTTCAAAACTTCTTTTATTTATTCTATTTCCAAAATCTATTTGTATTAGTTTTATTACAACCGAA
>NW_020442203.1:79535-83119 GCF_000699045.2 Agrilus planipennis
ATTTTTTAACTCAAATAATGAATATAAAACAAGGTTATAGAGAATCAGTTAAAAAATATGGAGATAGAATTATTTCATTATTCAATAAGTACAAAGGGACTTGCCATTTAAACTATAAAGAAAATGAATGTAAAGTTTTAATAAGTAATATAAAATCAACAGTCATCAACTGTTTTCGAAAGGGATTGCTTAACGAAAAAATTCAAATTAGAGTCATAGCAGAAAGTCCTACTGAATTAGAGAGAGCAATAACGGTAGCCGTTGAAATTGATAACGAGTCAGACCACAATCTTCGCTCTCAATCAATTAATTTTTTGACACATAATAATTTTAATCACATTCAACGTAAACCGTACAATACCTTCTGTATGTTTTGCAACAAGACAAACCATTATACATCTGATTGCTTTAAATTAAAATCATTTGAGCAGCACAATTCCCGAAACCTCAACTTTCAACCTACTTATAATCCTAGACCCCGTAACAGCTTTCACCAATCATTCCCACATACACATCGAAATTTTAGTGTTCCAAATTCGACATCCTCTTCTAACAATTCATTTAGACCAAATCAAAGTTTTCGAAATAATTCTTTATTAATTAAAATCTAATTCCCAAAATCCAAACTCAGATTCTTTTTCAATTATTAATTCAAACAATTCTATTTGCCTTTCTCTTAATTGTGAAAAATTAGATATAATTGAATTACCGATAGGCTCTCGTCCCACTATAAGCACTAAACTTATTGTCGACACTGGTGCTGATGTCTCACTAATAAAATTATCAAAATTGAAGCAGGACATTGCTATTAATACAGAATCAATAATCGAACTTAGAGGTATTTCTAAAGAACCAGTACTCACACTTGGCATTTGTCACATTTTAATTCCTATTAATTTTAACAAAACAATAGTTCACCCTTTCCACGTAGTTTCTAATGATTTTCCAATCAAAAGTGATGGTATCTTAGGGCGCGATTTTATGCAGTTGTATAAAGTAAAAATTGATTATGAATTGGAAATGATTTTATTTGATGATACTAAATGGAAAATTTTACCGTCCAAAACTGAAATTAAACTTCCCGCGATTTCAGAAACGATCATAGAAGCCATTTGCGATAAAAGTAATATCCAAGGTATATCGCCACAAAAGAAACTTAATGAAAATGTATTTTTAGGTTCGTGTTTAACAAAATCAGTTAACCATAAGTGTACTATTAGTGTAATTAATCTTTCCGAAGAAGATATTATTTATATTCCTCAACCAAAAATTAATTTAACACCATTTGATGAAATGGCTGAGCTAAAAAATTTGACTAATACTCCTAAAATTCATTCCGATATAGTTAGACGTTTAAACAAACTTAAAAACTCTTTGCAAACAAACCACCTCAATTCAGAAGAAAAAGAATCACTTTTGCAAATTTGTGATAATTATCATGACATATTTTATTTAGAAGGAGACCCACTTACAAAAACAAATGCANGAGAATGAATGTAAAGTTTTAATAAATAATATAAAATCAACAGTCATCAATTGTTTTCGAAAAGGATTGCTTAACGAAAAAATTCAAATTAGAGTCATAGCAGAAAGTCCTACTGAATTAGAGAGAGCGATAACGGTAGCCATTGAAATTGATAACGAGTCAGACCACAATCTTCGCTCTCAATCAATTAATTTTTTGACACATACTAATTTTAATCACATTCAACGTAAACCGTACAATACCTTCTGTATGTTTTGCAACAAGACAAACCATAATACATCTGATTGCTTTAAATTAAAATCATTTGAGCAGCACAATTCCCGAAACCCCAACTTTCAACCTACTTATAATCCTAGACCCCGTAACAGCTTTCACCAATCATTCCCACATACACATCGAAATTTTAGTTTTCCAAATTCGACATCCTATTCTAACAATTCATTTAGACCAAATCAAAGTTTTCGAAATAATTCTTTTTCAAACACACAAATGTCCCAAACACAAGTTACACCTAATTCAAATTTTAATAGTAGAAGCTATCATACTAACCCTTCTGGCAACTCCTCAAATTTCATAAATGGCCCTCACCGTCAATTTCAAAATCCTAGAAATAATACTCCCGACAATTACTTCGCCAATTCTGCTAATGTTAATAATTTCGAAAATTCGGGAAACGACAACAAAGCCTCGTCTATTCACGGCCAAACGAGTGCTTTATAAACCAGTATAACGGCTGTGATCCATTTTCTAACTTAATTACTAATCCAGAAACCTGTTTTAGTACCCAAAATTATAATAAACCTTTTAACAATCCTACAAACCGTAATCCATATACAAATGCGAATGATCCCAAATTAAAATCTAATTCCCAAAATCCAAACTCAGATTCTTTTTCAATTATTAATTCAAACAATTCTATTTGCCTTTCTCTTAATTTTGAAAAATTAGATATAATTGAATTACCGATAGGATCTCCTCCCACTATAAGCACTAAACTAATTGTCGACACTGGTGCTGATGTCTCACTAATAAAATTATCAAAATTGAAGCAGGACATTGCTATTAATACAGAATCAATAATCGAACTTAGAGGTATTTCTAAAGAACCAGTACTCACACTTGGCATTTGTCACATTTTAATTCCCATTAATTTTAACAAAACAATAGTTCACCCTTTCCACGTAGTTTCTAATGATTTTCCAATCAAAAGTGATGGTATCTTAGGGCGCGATTTTATGCAGTTGTATAAAGTAAAAATTGATTATGAATTGGAAATGATTTTATTTGATGATACCAAATGGAAAATTTTACCGTCCATAACTGAAATTAAACTTCCCGCGCGTTCAGAAACGATAATTGAAGCCATTTGCAATAAAAGTAATATCCAAGGTATATCGCCACAAAAGAAACTTAATGAAAATGTATTTTTAGGTTCGTGTTTAACAAAATCAGTTAACCATAAGTGTACTATTAGTGTAATTAATCTTTCCGAAGAAGATATTTATATTCCTCAATCAAAAATTAATTTAACACCATTTGGTGAAATGGCTGAACTAAAAAATTTGACTAATACTGCTAAAATTCGTTCCGATATAGTTAGACGTTTAAACAAACTTAAGAACTCTGTAAACAAACCACCTCAATTTAGAAGAAAAAGAATCACTTTTGCAAATTTGTGATAATTATCATGACATATTTTATTTAGAAACACAAATGCAATTAAACATAAAATTCCAATACCTGTTAATCATCCACCAATTAATACAACACCGTATAGACTCCCTCAGACTCAAAAACAAATTATCAAAGAACATACAGAAAAAATGTTAGGTGATGGTGTAATATCACCCAGTTCAAGCACTTGGAATAGTCCTCTTTTAGTAGTCCCTAAAAACCCGGATGCTGACGGAAAACCGAAATATCGTGTAGTTGTCGACTTCCGAAAGTTAAATAATATTACATTAGGTGATTCCTTTCCACTACCAAATATAACAGACATCCTTGATCAATTAGGCAATTCACATTATTTTACAACTCTCGACTTAGCTAATGGTTTCCATCAGATTCCAATGGATGAAACTGACAAAGACAAAACTGC
>NW_020442203.1:86463-88099 GCF_000699045.2 Agrilus planipennis
ATACATGATAGGAGGACCATATGGATAGCCTATATCGTATTTGAACGGTGTGAGATGTGGATTTGTGACATTTTAAGTAAACTATCATGAAGCGTTTCTGAACGATGGTCCACCAAAACACCCTAGGTACCGACTGCCTCTATGCAAGAAAGGAGAATAAAGTGGATGACCAAAATTGATTTTACAGGGTGTGATGCAATAACTGATTCAATTTTGGATAATCTATATTGAAGCATTTCTGAGAGGAGATAGTCCACCAAAAAGCATGAGGTGGCTTCTGCTCCTATTTATAATAGGAGGATTTAATGGATAGCCTAAACCGTCTTTGAACGGTGTGAGATGTCGATTTGTGACATTTTTAGTAACCTATCATGAAGCGTTTCTGAACGATGGTCAACCAAAATACCCTAGGTACCTACCGCCTCTATGCAAAAAAGGAGAATAAAGTGGATCACCAAAATTGAATTTTCAGGGTGTGATACAATGATTTATACCATTTTGGGAAATCTATATTGAAGTATCTTTGGGAGGAGATTGTCCGCCGAAAAGCATGAGGTGGCCACTGCTTCCATATATAATAGCAAAACGAAATGGGTAGGCTATATCGTATTTGAACGATGAGAAACGACAATTTGTGACATTTTAGGGAACCTATCATGAAGCATTTCTGAACGATGGTCCACCAAAATACCCTAGGTACCTACTGCTACAATGCGAGAAAAGAGAATAAAGTGGATCACCAAAATTGAATTTACAGGGTGTGATACAATGATTAATACCATTTTGGGTAACCTATATTGAAGTATTTCTGAGAGGAGATAGTCCACCTAAAAGCGTGAGGTGGCTACTGCTTCCGTATATGGTAGCAGAACCAAATGGGTAGCCTATATCGTACTTGAACTAAGTGAAACGACGATTTGCGCTTTTTAAGGAACCTATCATGAAGCGTTCCTGAAAGATGGCCCACTACAACACCCTAGATACCTACTGCCACTATGCGAGAAGGGAGAATAAAGTGGATCACCAAAATTGAATTTACAGGGTGTGATACAATGATTTATACCATTTTGGGTAATCTATCTTGAAGTATTTCTGAGAAGAGATAGTCCACCAAAATGCATGTGGTTTCTACTGCTTCTATATGTGATGGGAGGACCAAACGGATACCCCATGTCGCCTTTGAACGGTGTGGGACGTCGATTTGTGACATTTTCAGGAACCTTTCATGTAGCGTTTCTGAATGATCGTCCATCAAAATACGCGAGGTACATAATGCCTCTATGCGATAGAGGAGAATTAAATGGATTGCAAAATCGTCTTTACAAGGTGTGAAACGATGATTTATAACATTGTCGGGAACCTATATTGAAGTATTCTTGAGAGATGGTCCACTAAAAAGCATGAGGTGGCTTCTGCTCCTATTTATGATAGGAGGATCAAATGGAGAGCCTATACCGTCTTCGAACGGTGTGGGACGTCGATTTGTGACATTTTCCGGAATCTATCATATAGCGTTTCTGAACGATGGTCCACCAAAATACTCGAGGTCCCTACTGCCACTATGCAAGAAAGGAGAATAAAGTGGATGACCGAAATTGATTTTACAGGGTGTGATACAATAACTGATTCAATTTTG
>NW_020442203.1:89017-97168 GCF_000699045.2 Agrilus planipennis
ACGCAAATAACCAACTAATTACTGATTACGAAGAATTTAAAAAACATTTGAAACACCACATCGTTATAAATACTAAAATTAAACAAATACGCAATTCCAACATTCCAGAAAATAACCCTGTAATTGTATTTATTCCTAAAAATTTTCATAACGCTTTATATAAAAACCTTACAAGTAATAGACTTTTACTAGATGTAACGAACACAAAAATTACCTCCCTCAAAGAATGCTCTGTTGGCGATGTTATCGAATTTTATTCAAAACAAACAAAATTTTTCCTTTTAGTAGATAATGAAAACATATCTGATAAACCAAATTATAACAATATCTGGCAATGCCTTTTGAAATTGCGAAACAAACTTATTAATGAAAAATTAGAATTAACCTTTTTACAACTACACTATTCCAACGCTGTCAATTGGGAAATAGTAAATCCAATTTTACGATATCTTTTCAAAAGTCTTTCTATTTCAATCACCCTTCATACAAACGACTTATTAACACCAAAACCAGAGGAAATATCCGATCATCAAGGCTTTTCACGAACACTTAAGCGACTAAAGCAGTATTATTTTTGGAACAAAATGAGAAAAGACGTTAAACAATATATAAAAAAGTGTCAGTTTTGTCAGAAAAGTAAATCGTCCCCAAAAACTAAAATGCCAATGGAAATAACAACAACTGCATCTCAACCCTTTGAGAAGTGTTACTTAGATATAGTTGGTCCCTTAACAGACACAATTCGCGGAAATAAATACATATTAACTTTTCAAGGTGACCTGACTAAATTTGTCGAGGCCATTCCAATAAAAAATCGAGAAGCTGAGACCGTAGCACGAAAGTTTGTCGATAATATCGTATGTCGACATGGAATTCCAAGGATAGTTGTAACAGATCAAGGTACAAATTTCTTGAGCGAAATTTTCAAAAATACTTGTCGTTTATTGAGAATAAAAAAAGTTCAAACAACCGCGTATCATCCACAGTCTAACGGTGCTCTCGAGCGATTTCATAGAACATTAGCCGAATACCTTAGAAATTTTATAAAAATAGATCAATCAGATTGGGATCAGTGGTTACCATTTGCAATTTTTACTTATAATACAACTCCTCATACAGCAACAGATTACACACCATAAAAACTACTTTATGGATACCATACCAACCTACATTACCTAATACCGTGTTGTAACGACATAGTTAATTTTTAATGTTCTATTCCTAGAATTATTCGTCTACCAGCCTCTTCGATAATGGTTTTTCCCGTGACGTCGCACCCTAATTACTTTTCCACCTATCTGATTTACCCCTGACTACAACTCAAACTTGTACACTCTCTTCTATCTATTTTAACTTTCACCAATTTATTTATTTTATTTTTTATTTTTTACTATTGTTTCATCATTTCTTATGGCACTTTCTTATTTTCTAATCTTATGCTTCTTTCTGTTTCCTTTTTCGTTTTTTCTTTTTTTGTGTTTCTTTTTTCCCTAGCGGACGCCATTGTCCTTGCGAGTGACCTTCAGGGCAAACTCGCCAAAATAAACGTTTACATTCANCACAGAAAAAGAGATGTTAGCCATTACTTGGGCAGTTAAGCATTTCAGGCCATATTTACTCGGGACACAATTCAAAATCATTACAGACCATAAGCCACTAACTTATATATTTAACGTTAAGGACCCGGGTTCAAGACTTATTCGTTTCAGAATTAAATTAGAGGAATACGAGTATACCATAGTGTATAAAGCCGGTAAAAATAATACAAATGCAGATGCTTTAAGTAGAATCATAACTATAGACGCAAATAACCAACTAATTACTGATTACGAAGAATTTAAAAAACATTTGAAACACCACATCGTTATAAATACTAAAATTAAACAAATACGCAATTCCAACATTCCAGAAAATAACCCTGTAGTTGTATTTATTCCTAAGAATTTTCATAACGCTTTATATAAAAACCTTACAAGTAATAGACTTTTACTAGACGTAACGAACACAAAAATTACATTCCTCAAAGAATGCCCTGTTGGCGATGTTATCGAATTTTATTCAAAACAAACAAAATTTTTCCTTTTAGTAGATAATGAAAACATATCTGATAAACCAAATTATAATATCTGGCAATGCCTTTTGAAATTGCGAAACAAATTTATTAATGAAAAATTAGAATTAACCTTTTTACAACTACACTATTCCAACGCTGTCAATTGGGAAATAGTAAATCCAATTTTACGATATCTTTTCAAAAGTCTTTCTATTTCAAACACCCTTCATACAAGCGACTTATTAACACCAAAACCAGAGGAAATATCCGAAATTTTAAAAGAATTCCATCAATGTCCATTAGGCGGTCATCAAGACTTTTCACGAACACTTAAGCGACTAAAGCAGTATTATTTTTGGAATAAAATGAGAAAAGACGTTAAACAATATATAAAAAAGTGTCAGTTTATTTATCACTTATAATCCTAGACCCCGTAACAGCTTTCACCAATCATTCCCACATACATATCGAAATTTTAGTTTTCCAAATTCGACATCCTCTTCTAACAATTCATTTAGACCAAATCAAAGTTTTCGAAATAATTCTTTTTCAAACACACAAATGTCCCAAACACAAGTTACACCTAATTCAAATTTTAATAGTAGAAGCTATCATACTAACCCTTCTGGCAACTCCTCAAATTTCATAAATGGCCCTCACCGTCAATTTCAAAATCCTAGAAATAATACTCCCGACAATTACTTCGCCAATTCTGCTAATGTTAATAATTTCGAAAATTCGGGAAACGACAACAAAGCCTCGTCTATTCACGGCCAAACGAGTGCTTTATAAACCAGTATAACGGCTGTGATCCATTTTCTAACTTAATTACTAATCCAGAAACCTGTTTTAGTACCCAAAATTATAATAAACCTTTTAACAATCCTACAAACCGTAATCCATATACAAATGCGAATGATCCCAAATTAAAATCTAATTCCCAAAATCCAAACTCAGATTCTTTTTCAATTATTAATTCAAACAATTCTATTTGCCTTTCTCTTAATTTTGAAAAATTAGATATAATTGAATTACCGATAGGATCTCCTCCCACTATAAGCACTAAACTAATTGTCGACACTGGTGCTGATGTCTCACTAATAAAATTATCAAAATTGAAGCAGGACATTGCTATTAATACAGAATCAATAATCGAACTTAGAGGTATTTCTAAAGAACCAGTACTCACACTTGGCATTTGTCACATTTTAATTNAGAAATAGAAAATTCATCGCACTCTAGATCAAAGTAAGTGGGAAATTGTGAAATAAGTGTAGTGTATTGTTTCCCCTTTTGAAAAGAAGTGAGCGTATTAGAAATAAGTATTAATTTTAATTCTAATTTTAAGTAAGGATCAGAGTTAGGTTTCAGTGAGGGTTATCTAACATTTTTGTGTATCAGTGTTAATGATAGTACCTATGAATTCTTTTGCATAAAAATCGAATCAAGCTTTATTCAAAGAAACTAAAAATTTATTGAATTTAATGACTGACCCCCAAAATCAAGTAGAGATCATAGACCTAGAAACCTTAAACAGGTCACTTAATTCAATTAGATTGGACGATTTGGTTCTAGGAAGTAAAATAAATATGCCTAACCAAAACAACACGGAACAACTAATTAGTGCTGCCAAAACTTACGGCGAAATTTTACCTAAATTCGACGGAAATGGTAATGCGTTAGAATCATTCATAGTTAAGGTTAATAATTTTCATCAAAAATACGGTAACACCAATGACCAGACTCTAAATGAATTTCTATTTTGTTTAATTTCCTCTAAATTAATAGGAGATGCTAACGCATTTGCAATATGTAGATCAGACATAAGTAGCTGACCAGAGCTTAGAACAGCATTAAGAAATAGGTTCGGATATTTTACAGATAAAAAGATATTAGCGCATCAGTTTAAAAATTTAAAGATACGACCTAATAAATGCCGTAGTGCATTCATAGAAAGACTCAGAGCCGCCCAAACTAAATTAAATATCAAAATTATGCAAGACGAGACAATGACAAATGTACGATACAAAAAGACACACATAAGTCAATAAACGAGCAAACAGCATTACAAGTTCTTTATAGTAACTGTTCAGTAATGCTACAGACAATTCTAGACGTTAAATACCATGATACACTCACACAAGCAACAGCAACAGTATTAAATTACATTACTAAACATCCCTAAGACAGAAGTAGTTATCCAAAAATGCCTAATCCTTCACCCAACACAAAACCAAATTTACATCCTAAACCGAATCCAATTAGACCGCCAAATTGGAATCCACCAAGTAATTTCAACCAAAACCAGTTTCGGCAACAATCAAATTTCCCTGTAAGACCTCAAATGTGGAGTAATATGTCAAATTTCCCAAGACATAACGAAAATTTAACTAGAATTAACCCAAACGTTAACAGACCTCAGAATCGAACACAGAATACACAACAAAACTTTAATAGTAGCAGAACACCAAATTATCAGGCCTCAGCTTTTCGGCGTTGGCGACAACCGCAAGTTTCGCTAACAGAAATCGAAC
Source organism: Agrilus planipennis (assembly GCF_000699045.2). NCBI lineage: Eukaryota > Metazoa > Arthropoda > Insecta > Coleoptera > Buprestidae > Agrilus > Agrilus planipennis. Next base: position 93,605 of record NW_020442203.1, read on the forward strand.
CACCAAATAACCATCATCCATATTTAGAAAACTTTGAACCATCTTCAGAAATGAATTCAGATAGTTATAACAACTATGACTATGACGAAAAGATAGAGTTAGACGACCAAAATGATTATGATGATAAAGATTTATACGACCCCGGTTTGAACAATTATGATCAGGGTAGTGTAGGTGATAATAATTTAGAAGTTATAAATATTCGTCGGCATGCCTCGAAAAACTAAATATAGAAAATAACATTCATAGGGAACATTTTAATTAATCAACCCGGATATTGCTCATAAATACTTTTCAGATCTTGTATACACCGAAAACTTTTTGCTAAAAACTATAACGACAGAAACTAAACACAACGAATGTTTGAATGTCGATTTATTTCAGGAAAATCAAATTCTAAAGTTTTTCGTAGTTCCCTTTCATCAACATTTTGACATACTTTTAGGCTCAGACAACCTAGAGATAATGAAATCCAAAATAGACTATGAAACAGGTATTATTGTATTAAACAACATAAACTATCCTTTACTTAAATTTGACACATTTTTGGCAAATAAAACAGATAAACATATATTCTCAATTCCCATCAGAAAAGGACCAGTCTTGATCCCCGAACAAGAGATTAACGGTATAAAAATTCCGGAAACCCTTACAATTGCTAACAATTTCCATTGCGAAGTTCCAATTCGCGGAAATATTCTTAAAGAAACACCTGTAATTAAAATAAAAGCAAAGCATATTAATCCTCATAACATAGATATATGCAATGTTTATACTAGTTCCCGTGAGAAATATATAAGTGTTGATCTCAATCATTTACCCGATAGTCAACGTGTAGTATTACAAAAACTCTGCAATGACTACAGTGAAATCTTTTACAAAGAAGGTGGCATATTAACGTTCTCACATAGCACTAAGCATAAAATTCCATTAAATTCCGAAGAACCCATTTATTCAAAACCGTACCGCTTCCCACAGGTGCAAAGAGCTGAAGTAGACAGACAGATAGACGAACTTAATCGTCAAAAAATCATAGTTGAAAGCGAATCACCTTATAATTAACTAATCTTTCTTGTTCCCAAGAAACCGGATAAGAGTGGAAAAGTCGCTTGGCGTATGGTTGTTGATTTCCGAAAACTTAATAAGAAAACAATAGAAGACAAGTATCCAATTCCAAATATTACTACAATTTTAGATCTTTTAGGAAGTTCAAATTATTTTTCAAAACTAGATTTAAAAAGTGGGTACCATCAAATAGAGATAGAACCCGATGATCAGCATAAAACCGCATTTTCGACAGAAAAAGGACATTGTGCGCATGCCTTTTGGTTTACGAAACGCTCCAGCTTGTTTCGCCCGTGTGATGAACAAAGTATTAGAAGGTTTGATTGACAAAATTTGTCTAGTATATCTCGACGATATTATTATTTTAGGCAACACCTTTGAACAACATGTCCAAAACGTAAAAACTGTATTTGATACATTGAAAGAGCACAGATTTAAGGTCCAACTCGAAAAATCAGAATTCGTCTTACGCGAGATAGAATATTTAGGTCATTTAATCACCACAAATGGTATAAAACCAAACCCGAAACTAGTAAGTAAAATTCAGGCGCTGAAATTACCTCGAACTACTAAAGACATCAAATCATTTTTAGGTTTGACAGGATATTACCGAAAATTTATTAAAAATTACGCGACTATTACTAAACCGTTAACCCTATGTTTAAAGAAAAATTCTAAAATTTCCTATACACCAGAATTTATAAACACCTTTAATAATATAAAACGAATTATAGTAACCCACCAATTCTGTCATATCCAGACTTCAATAAACCCTTTAACGTAATATGTGACGCATCAAACGTAGAACTAGGAGCCGTTTTATCCCAAGGCCCTATTGGCAAAGATAAACCAATAATGTCTATCAGTAGAACTCTTAACGAACACGAACAACTCTATTCAGTAATAGAAAAGGAATGTTTGGCAATAATTTGGGCAGTCAAAATGTTTAGGCCTTACATATACGGTAGACAATTTAATATAGTGACAGACCATAAACCACTGCAATGGTTATTTAATGTTAAAGAACCAAATTCTAAATTAATCAGATGGCGTTTACGTTTGGAAGAGTTTGACTACAAAATTATATATAAGAAAGGTAAAAGTAACAGTAATGCAGATTTTTTTATCGAGATTAGAAGCAAACCCGCTTGAAACTAGGGACGGAATTATTATCCTTATTTAACTACCCAGGTGATATTAATAAAAGAGACTTGTTAGAAATTGAAGATCCAGATGACTTTCTCCAACTCGACAAGGACAAAGAGACACCTCCTATGAAGACCGAAAATCCTAAAGAAAAGAAAATTAAAATCCTATATCATATACAAATAAAACCACCCGATAAATCATCTATACCATCAACATTCACAACCACTGATAATATTGATAACGTCAACAACACTAAACAGAACAATGAAACCGTAACACAACACTCACAAACAGAAAACACAAATGCAGAATTACCAATTACAGAAAAACCAATTAATTTTTATAAGAATCAATTTGTAATCTCCTTTTCATATAAACCCGCTATTAGGCAAATCCAATTGTTTAACAAAACGCGACATTTAGTCCAAATTAGTTACCAAAATTACGAAAACGAAATAATTAACGTTCTACATCAATATATAAATCCAAAAGTAACAAATGCAATTACATGTAAAAATAAACCATTCTATGAAGAATTAGCGTACCTAGTTAACCAAAATTTTGACGGATCGATAAGATTTGTCTATACAAACACCGTATTAAAAGATATTACAGAGGATCGCGTACAACAACAAATTTTAACACAAATACATAGTCCAGATCATAGAGGAGCTGAAGAATTGAACAACGAAATTTCACGTTATTATTATTGGCCAGATATAATTGGAACATGCAGGAAATTTGTAGATAGATGTAGTATTTGTCAGCAGGCGAAATATGAACGTCATCCTGTCAAATACAAATTAAATTTGACCCCTACTTCAAAATTACCTTTCGAAANAAGACTTAGGAAACAAAATCAAAACCCAAAAAGGTCAGATTTATCATAAACAAGAATTGAAACCCCTTAGAAAGACACAGCGTACCTAAATTACAATATTAAATTTGTTGCAGATGAAGTATTGGATCATTAACATCTTTTTAATAACAATCATTCAGCAAGTTTTCGTACAACGAGCGGAAATTAAAGACCTTACTGATAATGCAGGTATTCTACCATTTAAATTAGGTAATACGCGAGTACAAATAAGTCATCATACGTTTATACATAAATACTCTTTAAAACCATTTGGCGAAGAATTAACTAAAATTGAAAACACCTTAAAAATACTATCTCAAACCATAGACAACTCTAAAGATGTAGAGCTATTGCGCGAAATCAATTACTTACAACAACAAGGAGAAGAATTAAAAGATCTATTACTCAAAATACAACCGGATATACTAACACCCCCTGCAATGCGAGGAAAACGAGGTTTAATCAATGCCTTAGGTTCTGTATTTAAATTT
>NW_020442203.1:99577-100808 GCF_000699045.2 Agrilus planipennis
TAGGAATGTTTCATAATAAGGATTATTATTATAGTTATGATAACGTATTATTTTTAAGAACAATAAATGTCGAATTTTATATAACACCCGAACATGTAGTGTTTCTATTGCATGTACCTATTCTAGATAAAATTAAGTTTAATCTGTACCATTTGTATTCTATCCCTACTTCCCAAAATACAACCATAATACCACCAACGGCGTATGTGGCTTTAGCCAAAAACGGAATTTATTATTTAAAAGAAAACTGTAAACGATTACAACAAGAATACTTTTGTTCAATTAATAATTTAGAGAAAAACTATCAACAAGATAATTGCATAAAGAATCTCCTTCAAGTAAAGAAAAATCCATCTTGCAAACACATTCCAGTTAATGTCACGGATCAATTAGTGGAAGTTTTGAACGATGAGAAATACATCCTAATTTTGCCAAACTTTACTTTGATTCATGTTATTGAGTTGTTAGGAAAGTCATTTCATTTTTTCCCGACAGCGGATTTAATTGTATTCTTTTACACCCAACTTCACATTTAAGCCGTATAATTTGATATGCTTTGAGAGCTCATATAGCACGGCTTGTGTGTGAAAAATTCCAATTAATTCTACGCAGTAGTTTTTGGTTGGTGCCCTTTTAAATATTGAGAGCGATAAGCAGCATTTTCGACATATCTTACTGTTTTACTACAGAAAGGGTAAAAATGCTGTTCAAGCCAGATAGAAATTGACTGATGTGTATGGAGAAGGTGTGTTGACAGTACGCCAGTGCCAGAACTGGTTCGCCAAATTTCGATCCGGCAATGTTGATGTCGAAGATGCACCACGTTCGGGAAGGCCGGTTGAAGCTGATAAAGACGCGATAAAGGCATTAGTTGATGTGAACCGGCGAATAACAACACGTGAGATCGGATTGAGGTTAGATTTATCAAATTCAACAGTTTATGACCACTTGAAAGGCCTGGGATTATCCTCGAAGCTCGATGTATGGGTATGAAAAATCTGTGTCGCCGCATTGACGTCTGCGATTCGCTTCTCAAACGTCACGAAAATGATCCGTTTTTGAAGCGCATCATCACTGAGGACAAAAAATGGGTTGTATACAACAACGTCAAACGCAAGAGGTCATGGAGCAAAAAAGATGAACTGGCTCAAACCATTTCCAAATCCGATATTTATCAAAAAAAGGTGATGCTGTCTGTTTGGTGGGATTTTAAAGGAATCGTTTTTTTTTT
>NW_020442203.1:102047-103547 GCF_000699045.2 Agrilus planipennis
CGAACGTGTCTTTGTTACAGGCCGACAGTGCCCTTGCCTCAAGTTTTTATTATTATTATTATTATTTTCAAGTTCAAAAAACTGCACAAACCCCTCTACAAGAACACGTTTGGTCAATCCCCAGAAAGTGGTGGGAATTTAGAAATATAAGATAGTACCTAGACAGAAAAAAAAAGAAGATAAACGAAGGAAATAAAGTAACAAACAAGAAAATTTATAAGATTTAGAACATTTTGTAATAAATTGATAAATTGAAAAATATAACATATAAAAGTGCACACAGTTCATTATTTTAAGTTAAGTTAAGTAGCTTAGGATCCAAGATCCTAACAACTGGTTTAATTGTTTAATGCGCAACATGTTTATTTATAAATATTTATGGATGAAATTTTACATTCATCTTATAGATAACTTTAACTTTTGTGAATTTATCTATGAACACAAGGGTTGCTGCTTGCTGGTAGCAAATTTAAACACCGAAAAAGTGTCTTTAAGTATTTTACTGCTATTTTCAATTTTTATCTGACGAATTTGTCACGCAGATATAAATTCTGCATAGCACATTCAATTGATTTTCGTAATAAACTAAAAAGTGAGATTTTTCAATTCAGCCCTATATCTTGAAAGCCGAAAAGGATATAAAGTATTTTGAATACGTTGACGTCATCGACGTAAACTACAGCTCTCACGAATTAAAGACAGCTGGTGATGTCATTAATAAATAGTAGAAATAAAATTGATCCAACGTGAATTTGGATATAATGCCTCCGATTCAAGCAGCTTGTTTCCTACATGATAAATAAGAAGCTAACCATCTCCAAAAGTCTGCATCAATCTTAAGTGCGAAAAGATTGTCCAGTAGGAATGGTGGTTGACGAAATCGAACGCTTTGGCAAAGTCAATATAGATAGAGTCTAATTGGGAGTTGGCTCAGGCATTAACGGCGAAGTCATAATATGTTGAACATGGTGGAGCGGTTTTTCACAAATCCACGTTGTTCATCAATAATAGTTCCAATAAAGCGATCGCACAGGTAGGAAGCAACAGTAGCACCAAGTAATTTAACCAAAGTAGATAAGATTCATATGAGACGGTAGTGTTATCTGATTTGCTATCGCAGGCTGCGATGACTGGTGATCACATAGGAAATAGCGCCAGGATGTCAATTGTGTTTATTGGCATAGTTCATAGCAAAAATAAATATATAAGAAAATTCTAATTTATTTATATTTAATAATTTAACTGATAAAAAAAGTATTTTTGAGTGAAACTTAAAAAAAATTATTAATATGTTCTTATTGTTATAAATAATTGAAAAATTTAAATCGGTTTTAAACAATTGAATGCTGTTCAAGCCAGATAGAAATTGACTGATGTGTATGGAGAAGGTGTGTTGACAGTACGCCAGTGCCAGAACTGGTTCGCCAAATTTCGATCCGGCAATGTTGATGTCGAAGATGCACCACGTTCGGGAAGGCCGGTTGAAGCTGATAAAGACGC
>NW_020442203.1:103649-107229 GCF_000699045.2 Agrilus planipennis
AATTTATTATAAAATTTCTAATATATTTAAAATTTCAAACTTAGGCAATAATTATTTGACGAGAAAGTATTTTAATCAAACTGATTTTTGCTAAGAACAATTAAAACGTACTTGATCTTTTGTCACCGTACTATAAATAAATTCATTTTGTAAAGGGTAGGTATTTTAAAAAAGCCATTACGCTCTCATTTTTTCTTATGACAAAAGTGCAGTTTTTGCAGTTAAATACAAAACAAAAATCTTGGTGTTTTTGTGACGAAGATTTGGATCTGTAGGGGGCAGCTGTCCCCCTTTGGCAATGCTTGTATTTATAAATTTTTTAGTGCTTTGAAAAAGGCCATACAATAAAAATGGCCGAATTTTGTTAAAGTAAATAAAGAGTAATTAGTAACGGCTGAATTATACTTAATTTATTAAAAAAAAAACTGCTAAACCTAATACAAAGAACAAAAGTTTTCAAATTTCTTTCACATTGTTCACTTCAAACTTCAAACGGGTATATTCCGAAGAAGATGGTTTAGTTCAGTTCTGTAGGTATTAAATTCTTTATACATAAGAGAATTAACTTATGCTGCTATATATATATAGTTAAAAAACTTTGGTCATGGTACATATTCACTTACATCTGGAAGGCTTTTGGTACACACCAATCATAATTTTATTAAAAAAAAAAAAAGATACAGTATGAGTAGATTATGTATACCTACTCTGTACCCTCTTCCAATATGAGGTTATGTTCGTAGAAGTAAAGCAGACGTGTCAAGGTGGTCATTATAGATCCGATTTGTTTTTTTTTGTGCATATAGGCTACGTCAGGAACATTGCTTTCATAGTCAATTGCCATCCTCCTATTAACGAATGTTAGTATGGTAAGAAAATCACGTTCAGACGCGTGTTTTTCCAATTCCTTACAAAGGCACTCAATAAACCATGATCCATTTAAAGGGCTTCGCCAGGAGTAATAACCTACAAATGTGTTTTAAAATTTAACGGTTGCGCAACACTTTAAGTAAACAAAAGTTAACAAATTTTGTTCTACTTCACAGGAAAAAAGCAACATTAAGTCTTAGGTTCAAATATAAGCAAGATTAAAACCTAAAGAAATTAATGGAACGTGCTAATATTGCATGCAGGAGGGCAGAATTTTACGAAAATACTACCATAACATGAGCACACGTTGTTTCTGTTAATGAAACTTGGATTTTTTCAAAAGCCATCAAAATAAGGCCGTAGCAAGATGAAAGTCCAAAAGGTGTTACAAATCTGAAGGCTATGATGGTAAACAATTTATAGTTTCGTATCCTGGTTCTAAAAATTGATTTATAAGTAACGAAGCATTTCTTTTTTTAACTAAATCAAAGTTAATGTATTATCAAGACGATATGAATCATGAAATATCTACCAAGTTGGTAAAAGAAAAATGAATTCCAAATTTACATGAACCTTCTGTAATTATAATGGATAATAATATGACAGTGTAGAAAAAGGAAAGCAACCAATGACTGCATGGAGAAAAGAAGATATAAAAAAATTGGTTAATTAAACATGGAATTTCTGTGGAGGAGAATCTTCTTAAAGTTGAACTTCTGCAAATTACTAAGCAAAATCGTAGGAACAAGAAATTTGTTGTCAACAAATTGTTAAATAATGGTCGTAAAGTTCTTCGATTACCACCTTACTATTGCCAGCTCAATGCAATAGAAATGTGTAAAGGTCAAAAATTACTACAATACAAATATTGGTCAAGAAGGTTATGGTGATCAGAAGGTGATTGATATTTGGGGCAAAGCTTTAGAGAAATGCAATGTAAAGGATTGGACTAAAGGTATTCTGAAGACAGAAAAATTGATACAAGAGTGGTGTGATGGTGAAGTATTCCAGAAGGCACAGAGGAGATTATTATTACCCCTGAGTGTGAAGATGTCGAGTTTTGTATTAAATCGTTAATTAGTTTTGCAGTTTCACAAAAATTGCCCACTCATACGTTAAAAATTAAAGATTCTAAACATTCAAGATTCCCTAATTCTAAGTCACGTAGTGCAAATTTTCGCTCCTCATCGTACTCCCTGGTGTACCGATGACGCTATCCCACTCTAATGTTGGATTCAATGCAGCACACTCCAAACATCAGTTACGCGCTGTCTATATTGAGTATCATAAGACCTTTGCTCACTACTGACACACACACAAAGAGCGTCTATAGTGATGTAAAAGCTGTCAAGTACCTGCGCAAATCACAGTTAAAACAAAAGATGCCAAGCTGCTCAACGAAATATTTAAGGTAAACAATATTAAACTGAGGTTGCCACTTAAATATTTTACAACGGAAGTAAGAGAGTTCACCGAGGAGGGCGAAAACTACAGAAAAGCTGTCAAAGTAGTTCAACAAAGCAATTTTGAATACTCCACGAATAAGCTGGAAGAAGAAAAGGAATTAAAAATTGTATTAATAGGTGGATCACGAGCTATCGAAACGGAAGGTATCCGAAGGTACTCAGACAGTCAAGGGTGTACAGACCTATAATTTAATCATCACATCTCCAAAAGGACATTACCGATGGCACTGATAACCTTGTAGTGTATCATGTTATATCTATGGTCATAGAACATCTAACTTCTATGACGTTGGTTGTCGCGGGCTTGTCAAGTCTTCACTAGTCTATGGTCTTAGTCACTCTGGAGTCTTAAAACGTGGCGCGCAAAAATAATCGATATAGTCTACTACTAGTTGTTCCGCCATTTATCTGCTGTATTCTCTCGCGCTTGTTAACTGTTAAATTAAAANTCTCAATCCCTCTCCAAGACTTCCTTTTGACACAGTATTTATAGATATTTTTTCGATTAACGGAAAGAAATATCTGACGGCAATAGATTCCTTTACAAAATATCTCATGTTTTGTCAATTAAGTTCGAATAATTTACCAGATATAGTTGAAGCCTATACTAAAATTTTTGCTCAATACAAAATGCCAAAATTAATAATTACGGACAATGCATATAAGAGATAAGAAGGCACCACGTTTTAGTAAAGAAATTATGCAAGAAGACTTAGGAAACAAAATCAAAACCCAAAAAGGTCAGATTTATCATAAACAAGAATTGAAACCCCTTAGAAAGACACAGCGTACCTAAATTACAATATTAAATTTGTTGCAGATGAGGTATTGGATCATTAACATCTTTTTAATAACAATCATTCAGCAAGTTTTCGTACAACGAGTGGAAATTAAAGACCTTACTGATAATGCAGGTATTCTACCATTTAAATTAGGTAATACGCGAGTACAAATAAGTCATCATACGTTTATACATAAATACTCTTTAAAACCATTTGGCGAAGAATTAACTAAAATTGAAAGCACCTTAAAAATACTATCTCAAACCATAGACAACTCTAAAGATTAGAGCTATTGCGCGAAATCAATTACTTACAACAACAAGGAGAAGAATTAAAAGATCAATTACTCAAAATACAACCGGATATACTAACACCCCCTGCAATGCGAGGAAAACGAGGTTTAATCAATACCATAGGTTCTGTATTTAAATTTGTTTCTGGAACATTAGATGCAGACGACGG
>NW_020442203.1:108652-116994 GCF_000699045.2 Agrilus planipennis
TAGTGTTTCACCAAGACAACGCGAGACCTCACACAAGTTTGGTCACTCGCCAAAAGCTTTTACACCTTGAATGGGATACAATGCTACACCCACCATATTCTCCAGACCTGGCACCATCGGATTATTATTTGTTCCGGTCACTCCAAAATTTTTTTGACAGTAAAACCTTCACCTCAAATGTGCATTCGTAACTAGAGAATTTAAATACATGAATATAGAGGATACAATACATGAAATCCCTGTATATTTGCCATCGATTGTAGACAATATAGTTAATGTAAAACCTATTCAATTAAACCTAAAATCTATAAGTTTGGACCAGTTGTCCAAATTAACTTTACAGTCCAATGACCCTATTATTTATAGTGACAATGAGAGTAGTGAATCAAACCATATAATAACATTCTCAGTAATTATAACGATATTGATGATAATCATTATTTTCCTATTAATAAAAAAATAGAATTAAGTTGTGTTTAAATAAAGTTAAAATAAGTGAGGAAAAGGAAGAACAAAAGGAACAAGCTTTTCCTTTACCTCAACGTAGAGTAAAATAATTGTAATTTTAATAAATACTGTAAATGAAATTTTAAGTTTTAAATCTTATCAATTTAATTCCTTAATGGGGGAGGAGTTATCGATGTGAATAGATAGTAATCAGCGCGTTTCTCACACCGACAACTAATTCCCAATAATGTGCAAACTAGACTATTTCTTGNAAGGCAAAGCTTTAGAGAAATGCAATGTAAAGGATTGGACTAAAGGTATTCTGAAGGCAGAAAAATTGATACAGGAGTGGTGTGATGGGGAAGTATTTCAGAAGGCATAGAGGAGATTATTATTACCCCTGAGTGTGAAGATGTCGAGTTTTGTATTAAATCGTTAATTAGTTTTTCAGTTTCACAAAAATTGCCCACTAATACGTTAAAAATTAAAGATTCTAAACATTCAAGTATTCTATACCATCATATCCAATGGTAGTGTATTTTTGCCCTAATTCTAAGTCACGTAGTGCAAATTTTCGCTCCTCATCGTACTCCCTGGTGTACCGATGACGCTATCCCACTCTAATGTTGGATTCAATGCTGCACACTCCAAACATCAGTAACGCGCTATCTATATTGAGTATCATAAGATCTTTGCTCACTACTGACACACGCACAAAGAGCGTCTATAGTGATGTAAAAGCTGTCAAGTACCTGCGCAAATCACAGTTAAAACAAAAGATGCCAAGCTACTCAACGAAATATTAAAGGTAAACAATATTAAACTGAGGTTGCCACTTAAATATTCTACAACGGAAGTAAGAGAGTTCACTGAGGAGGGCGAAGACTACAGAAAAGCTGTCAAAGTAGTTCAACAAAGCAATTTTGAATACTCCACGAATAAGCTGGAAGAAGAAAAGGAATTAAAAATCGTATTAATAGGTGGATCACGAGCTATCGAAACGAAATTTTTTAGTGCTTTGAAAAAGGCCATACAATAAAAATGGCCGAATTTTGTTAAAGTAAATAAAGAGTAATTAGTAACGGCTGAATTATACTTAATTTATTAAAAAAAAAAACTGCTAAACCTAATACAAAGAACAAAAGTTTTCAAATTTCTTTCACATTGTTCACTTCAAACTTCAAACGGGTATATTCCGAAGAAGATGGTTTAGTTCAGTTCTGTAGGTATTAAATTCTTTATACATAAGAGAATTAACTTATGCTGCTATATATATATAGTTAAAAAACTTTGGTCATGGTACATATTCACTTACATCTGGAAGGCTTTTGGTACACACCAATCATAATTTTATTAAAAAAAAAAAAAGATACAGTATGAGTAGATTATGTATACCTACTCTGTACCCTCTTCCAATATGAGGTTATGTTCGTAGAAGTAGAGCAGACGTGTCAAGGTGGTCATTATAGATCCGATTTGTTTTTTTTTGTGCATATAGGCTACGTCAGGAACATTGCTTTCATAGTCAATTGCCATCCTCCTATTAACGAATGTTAGTATGGTAAGAAAATCACGTTCAGACGCGTGTTTTTCCAATTCCTTACAAAGGCACTCAATAAACCATGATCCATTTAAAGGGCTTCGCCAGGAGTAATAACCTACAAATGTGTTTTAAAATTTAACGGTTGCGCAACACTTTAAGTAAACAAAAGTTAACAAATTTTGGTCTACTTCAGAGGAAAAAAAGCAACATTAAGTCTTAGGTTCAAATATAAGCAAGATTAAAACCTAAAGAAATTAATGGAACGTGCTAATATTGCATGCAGGAGGGCAGAATTTTACGAAAATACTACCATAACATGAGCACACGTTGTTTCTGTTAATGAAACTTGGATTTTTTCAAAAGCCATCAAAATAAGGCCGTAGCAAGATGAAAGTCCAAAAGGTGTTACAAATCTGAAGGCTATGATGGTAAACAATTTATAGTTTCGTATCCTGGTTCTAAAAATTGATTTATAAGTAACGAAGCATTTCTTTTTTTAACTAAATCAAAGTTAATGGATTATCAAGACGATATGAATCATGAAATATCTACCAAGTGGGTAAAAGAAAAATGAATTCCAAATTTACATGAACCTTCTGTAATTATAATGGATAATAATATGACAGTGTAGAAAAAGGAAAGCAACCAAGAAGATATAAAAAAAATTGGTTAATTAAACATGGAATTTCTGTGGAGGAGAATCTTCTTAAAGTTGAACTTCTGCAATTACTAAGCAAAATCGTAGGAACAAGAAATTTGTTGTCAACAAATTGTTAAATAATGGTCATAAAGTTCTTCGATTACCACCTTACTATTGCCAGCTCAATGCAATAGAAATGTGCAAAGGTCAAAAATTACTACAATACAAATATTGGTCAAGAAGGTTATGGTGATCAGAAGGTAATTGATATTTAAGGCAAAGCTTTAGAGAAATGCAATGTAAAGGATTGGACTAAAGGTATTCTGAAGGCAGAAAAATTGATACAGGAGTGGTGTGATGGGGAAGTATTTCAGAAGGCATAGAGGAGATTATTATTACCCCTGAGTGTGAAGATGTCGAGTTTTGTATTAAATCGTTAATTAGTTTTTCAGTTTCACAAAAATTGCCCACTAATACGTTAAAAATTAAAGATTCTAAACATTCAAGTATTCTATACCATCATATCCAATGGTAGTGTATTTTTGCCCTAATTCTAAGTCACGTAGTGCAAATTTTCGCTCCTCATCGTACTCCCTGGTGTACCGATGACGCTATCCCACTCTAATGTTGGATTCAATGCTGCACACTCCAAACATCAGTAACGCGCTATCTATATTGAGTATCATAAGATCTTTGCTCACTACTGACACACGCACAAAGAGCGTCTATAGTGATGTAAAAGCTGTCAAGTACCTGCGCAAATCACAGTTAAAACAAAAGATGCCAAGCTACTCAACGAAATATTAAAGGTAAACAATATTAAACTGAGGTTGCCACTTAAATATTCTACAACGGAAGTAAGAGAGTTCACTGAGGAGGGCGAAGACTACAGAAAAGCTGTCAAAGTAGTTCAACAAAGCAATTTTGAATACTCCACGAATAAGCTGGAAGAAGAAAAGGAATTAAAAATCGTATTAATAGGTGGATCACGAGCTATCGAAACGGAAGGTATTCGAAGGTACTCAGACAATCAAGGGTGTACAGACCTATAATTTAATCATCACATCTCCAAAAGAACATTACCGATGGCACTGATAACCTCAAAGAAGGACGATGAAGACAAAGGGCAGTACTTACTGCCGTCGGAGATTTGGATAACAAACATAAATGTATCAAATATGCAGAATCCCACGCGACAAAGGAATGCACCTACGGAGGAAAAGGCAAATGCGCTAACTGCTGAGATGGTCATATAGCCTCCAGCTGAAGCTGCCCCGAAGATGGTGAATCTCTCGAAGTTACGTTCGGATGTTTTGTATGCAGAAGAAGCAATGAATGGAATGAACCAAAAAATAGCAAGTGGGATAGATATAAAAGAACTAATAAGCAAAATCATAAAGGTCTTATCTCAACTTTTAAACGAGTACCTAATTGAATAGAACTGCAAAGGCATTAAAACAAAAATTAATGAACTACGATGTTTTTTAATAGAAATTGATATCAGCAGTACATGAATCGATACATATTTGAAAGAACAAAGTAAACTAAGCATCTCTGGCTTTTAAATCATGTGGGTTGTGATGATATCATTAGATACAAAGCTATAAAAAACAACCATATAGGAAATAAAATGGAAGCTGTTGGAGCAAAACTTAAAATCAAAGCTATATACATACCACCGAATGGCAAGATTAGCTAAGAAGATTTTCAGAAAGTGATATCACATAACATTATAATAGCGTCAAACCTAAGTGCATAACATGCAAGTTAGGGCTGTTTCTATCAGAATGAAAGGGGAAAATATCTACTCGCCGTGTCAAGGAAAGAAATGTTAATTCAGAGATCTTGAAAACATAACAGATCAAATAGTCAAAAGGGATCAATCCGGACAATATAGAAGTGAAATATGAAGTAGGTTCGGATCACGCACCTGTAGTGACTAGTAAACCAAGTAAAAATAATGAACTGGAAAGAATACACGAAACATACGGATGATATATCGGATTGTTCGGAAAGTCATTTCGTTTTTTCCCGACAGAGGATTTAATTGTATTCTTTTGCACCCAACTTCACATTTAAGCCGTATAATTTTTATATGCTTTGAGAGCTCATATAGCAAGGCTTGTGTGTGAAAAATTCCAATTAATTCTACGCAGTAGTTTTTGGTTGGTGCCCTTTTAAATATGGAGAGCGATAAGCAGCATTTTCGACATATCTTACTGTTTTACTACAGAAAGGGTAAAAATGCTGTTCAAGCCAGAAAGAAATTGACTGATGTGTATGGAGAAGGTGTGTTGACAGTACGCCAGTGCCAGAACTGGTTCGCTAAATTTCGATCCGGCAATTTTGATGTCGAAGATGCACCACGTTCGGGAAGGCCGGTTGAAGCTGATAAAGACGCGATAAAGGCATTAGTTGATGTGAACCGGCGAATAACAACACGTGAGATCGGATTGAGGTTAAATTTATCAAATTCAACAGTTTATGACCACTTGAAAGGCCTGGGATTATCCTCGAAGCTCGATGTATGGGTTCCCCATGTTCTCACAGAGAGAAATCTGTGTCGCCGCATTGACGTCTGCGATTCGCTTCTCAAACGTCACGAAAATGATCCGTTTTTGAAGCGCATCATCACTGGGGACGAAAAATGGGTTGTATACAACAACGTCAAACGCAAGAGGTCATGGAGCAAAAAAGATGAACCGGCTCAAACCATTTCCAAAGCCGATATTCACCAAAAAAAGGTGATGCTGTCTGTTTGGTGGGATTTTAAAGGAATCGTTTTTTTTGAGCTTTTACCGGATAACACAACGATTAATTCGGAAGTCTACTGTCATCAGCTGGACAAACTGAATGATGCACTTCAACAGAAAAGGTCAGAACTAATCAACAGGAAAGGTGTAGTGTTTCACCAAGACAACGCGAGACCTCACACAAGTTTGGTCACTCGCCAAAAGCTTTTACAGCTTGAATGGGATACAATGCTACACCCACCATATTCTCCAGACCTGGCACCATCGGATTATTATTTGTTCCGGTCACTCCAAAATTTTTTAGACGGTAAAACCTTCACCTCAAATGAGGAGGTCAAAAACCTCCTCGATCAGTTTTTTGCCAGCAAAGACCAAACATTTTATGAGCGTGGAATTATGCTACTACCAAAAAGATGGCAAAAGGTGTTGGACCAGAACGGTCAATATATAATTTAATAAAGTATTTGTTTATTATACGAAAACTGTCTTTCATTTCCACAAAAAGAAAACGAAATGGCTTTCCGAACAACTCTATAGTATTCGAGGATGCTGACGCCGATTTATCAGTGGAACAACTTTTAACAAAACTGTTGGATGCAATGGAAAAAGCTACAATAACGATCCAGACCAACCTGATAAATAAATGTCCCGTATATAACTTATATAACAAGAAATAAAGTGGAAGTGGTATGGTAGTCCAGAAGTCCAACTATAGGCAACTACAGGAAGAGTTTGAAGAAATGTTAGCAGAGAATAAAGATAATTAATGGAATGAAAGAAGAACTTTCAAAATGCGAAAAGTCTGTAAATGGTGACATTTGGAGATTATTACGGGAATTAAGAAAGAAAAAGGAACCTGATGTCCATACTCGATATACAAACGGAAACTGAAAGTCTGAAGATATCGAAAAAGCCAAAATTAATGTCAACACTTTGAAAGCCCAGTTTACGAACAATTCTTCAATGGTACAATTCGTTGAGAAAATCTTACCCACGACACAATAAATGATGAAATGGATAGAGTATTAGAGCAACAATAAATGACAACAATAAAATTTTTGAATCGCATTATAGATAAGTACTTATTAAGTAACGAGTTCGCAAAGTAATCAAACGAATTCTGGTTTCTACACAATTTGGTGCTGCTGCCAACTCTGTTACGATAATACGCTTCTAATCACACCCGAAGTAACGCCACTCCTTGTGTGACGGTAATAGTCGGATGGGACACCCCATTCAGGAAGTGCATTATTTAGCGAATTGGTGACCAACTTGTTCTAGGCGATAATTTTCATTTATTCTTAATGTTTTTGGAACGCTAAATGTATTTTTCATTGAAAAATGGAGGAATAGTTAACAAAATGTTATCAAAATTCAAAATCGGTAGGTTGAATCACATATTATTAAAATTTCAATATTATATATACCTATATTACCCTAATTGTCATTTCATTTAATGTTCTCAAATTTTTAACAAAAAACACTTGCATATTCGGGCTCAGCGCATCCAAAAGCATAAGAATCAAGTAAAACATCCTAGAACGAAATTAGTCTGTATTTATTGTGTACAATAAATATTGTCAACTGGATTCTTATCTTCATTATAATCCATAAATACACAATCATTTCATTATTTTTTCTTCTCCTCCAATCCTTAGGTTTGGCTTGGAACAGATGGAACACCTATACTTATGTCACTGCCCAACTAAACTTTAATGTAGGATAACAGTAAAACACTGCAGCAATACATCGTGTATCAAAAATGTAATAATGACACCAAGGAAGTTACTTAAGATTAAAAGGGTTTGAACCTGTTAGAGAAGTGTTTGGTCTTGCTTGTGTGCCTTTCATGTATTACAAGCTGTGCACTAAAGCGGTGGAATTGCCAAAGTTCCCCGCCTTCCATTGACGAGGAAGCTATTTAAATTATATCGCAGTTTGAAGAGTAGTATCAGATACAGACAGCGTAGCATAAACAAGTAATATATAGCAAAAAGTAGCCTAGATTACGCCTTCCAACCTTCTCTTACGATTAATGTCTATAAAGTCCCATCGAAATCAGTACAGCCGATTTAAATATAGTGAAAGCTAATAATTTTGAAATCGCGGAATACATCTGAAATTTGATAATTTAGATAAACTGCTGACGAAGAAGTTAATATTTTAAAAGGCGAACTATCCAATATTTCCATCACCAGGCTTCGATTATTATTTTTTTAATATGTATGGTGTTCGGTTTTCTTTTACATGATGCAAAGTCTACGTTTCCATATAATCCAACAAAATTTGACTAGAATGCTAACAATAATTAGCCATATCTGTTATTGATATCATTTTTAAGAACGCTTAAGTTCTTGGTTTGAAATTTATAGGAACCCCTAGACGCGGAGCGCGATTTCGTTCTTATTTTATCTCAACAGTGCATCTTCGGCAGTCCCGATAAATAGTGAACCGAAGAAGCTCTTAAAATATTGTAGCGAGCACGAGTGTATTTGTGTGCGATCGGACACACATGTGCGTGAACGGCTTATCGATTCGCCGACCAGCCGCGGGCGCCTTTCTTCATGTGCGCCGTATTTGTAAATGTGTGTGTCGTACCTGCGTTCTGGGAAAGCAGTTAAACATTTCAAAGAAAAAAAAAACTATCCGGATGTCACCAGAAGGTTCCAGAGAGTAAACAAAAGAGTATTTAAAGGAAGAGACGATCGCCGAGAGAGAGAGGAAAAAATAATAAATTGACCGTTGCAGAAGTGAATCAAGAAATAAATTGATAGTGATAGCAGTGAAATAAATAGCGCAGTAAATAGTGATATATCAACAGTAGTGTAAATAAATAGAATAATTCATAACCTAAGTTTAGTAATAATTCAATAGTGTGTTTAGGTTCTTTAATAATTAGTGTAAATAAATAGTTTTTGTCGTTATCAGTCTTAGAAGTTAATTTTGTTAAACCCACGAA
>NW_020442203.1:117583-122498 GCF_000699045.2 Agrilus planipennis
CTAAGTGATCCAAGGAAACCACAGAAAAACTTGGACCAAGGCAGACGGACCCGGAATCGAACCGGCGTCCTCCCGAATGCTAAGCAATGGTCTAGACCTCTAGGCCATGCCGCTCGGTGCTAAAGCTAGAACAACCCATATCTTTAACTATTTGTGAACAGTAATCTAATCTAGATCTACCTCAATCCCTTCTAACCTCTGTTTCTGCCTCTAATATGCCTCTGACTACACCTTCATGCCTGAGAAGGTATCCTACTAACCTTCTACATCCACGGTATCCTTATCATTCGCCTGTAACACCACATTTCGAACGCTACCAACCTTTTCTTTTCCGCCGCGCTCATTGTCCATGTTTCGCACCCGTACAGCGCCGTGCGCCAAAGATACAGATTTAACAACCTTTTTCAAATTTCCAAATTAACTGTTCGCGAGCATAGAAGTGATTTCGTTTTATTGAAGTACGAGAGGTGACAACAGCAACCACGACCAACCGGCCTACAAGATTAACGATCCGTCGTACTAATGTGACTATATATACTATGATTAAACATACATACAATTTAGGCCCGGCGGGGGTGTGACAACAGCAACAACTTTTCCCTCATTAATTTGAGGTAGCGTGTAGTGGGTATAAAATTCAAAAATGAATTTTAAGAATAATATTTCATATTAAAAAATATTTATTTATTTTTAGGAAGTAACTTCAAAATTTCATATGCCTTTGTCATAATGAGATCATTTTCATTTTGAGTATCGTCGTAGCTACTCGAATATATATGTTAAGATATAAATAAAATATATAATTTAAAGAATGCTAATAAGTAATTTCAGTATAGGTACCTATATATGTATTCAAGTGGCTTGTTATCAATTACTAATTAAGAACTAAATTTAAAACATAAAAAATGGTTACCTGAATGAGAAAAATTTTTGGCTTTCCAACTAACGACGGACATTTATTTCCCACAAAAGGGGTCCATAACGTATCAACAGAATACATGTGATCATAAGCATGTAAACCATTGCTTTCTCCGTGTGTTAGAACAATTATCATAAGGCAACCCACATCTTCGTGTTTGTCTTCAGCAGCTGTAAAAAATTGAAAAAAAACATAAGAAATAATAAAGAAAAGTAAATAAGTAGAGATTAATCTAGAAGACTGGCCAAATTTCCCGAGTTGTAGTACACTCTAAATATCTCAAACCCCAACGCAAAACACGATACTAAGCGTCCGAAGGGCACGTGAAGAAGGTAATCTTTTGTTACCGAAATGCACTTTAGCGTTGGAGTTTGAGCTATTTAGAAATTCAATTAACGATTAATTAATTAAAATAAGTAGTGTACATTTTTCTATTTGATATTAAGTAATTAAATGTTTCATATCACGAGATATATGAGTACATAAAAATGTTTTTTGTTTAGTTGAGTTTATAGGTAATCGAATCCTACTGAAAAAGAAATATTTACCTGTTTGAAGTGTTTGATAGATTTCCATGTATTTTAAGTCTCTGTGCACTTTTATATCGAAATTCAAGGCGGAGAGGCGTTTCTTCAAATTCTTTTCATCTAAATCAGTACCGTCCCTTGAATTCAGCGTTTGAAATTTGTAGTGATTAAATATTATAGCTCTTCCACGCTGCTTATAGTTCATAGGAAAAACATAGGAATCTTTAGAAATTGTACTGTTTAGGATTGGCAAAGTATATTCATCTTTGCTATGAGTTGGTGCTGCGTCACATACGGTTGTGTTTTTTCTATAAAAAAATAATTATCACAATTCAGTTATTTATCGCAAAAATAAGAACGGAAGAGAGAAAATTATTATTATGTACTTTAATATGAACGTTTAGATATACTTTACTGTACTTACTTAATAAATTCGATCTTAGTTTTATTTACTACTTCTTTTATCAGGAAACACATGGAGGTTCGTCGTGGCAGACGTAAGCAGACCGATACTAGGCATCGACTTTTTGGCGCATTTTAACGTAATGGTAGACGCCAAAAATCGAAGACTGATCGACGCCACGACAAAAATTACAACGGTGGGACAAACAGCCAACTCCAACGTTCCGACGATCAATGTCATAACTGGATCTTCACCATATCTTGACCTTCTTGCCAACTTTCCGGATATCGTGCGTCCGGATGGAACCGGGACCGTAAAGCATCGGACGGAACACCACATCCAGACGACTCCTGGACCACCCGTGGCACACAAGCCCCGAAGATTGGCCCCAGACCGTCTACGGGCAGCGAAGAGAGAGTTCGACGCGATGCTTAAGTTAGGAACCGTCAGACCATCCCAGAGCTGTTGGTCGTCTCCCCTCCATATGGTCCCCAAGGAAGGCGACGAGTGGCGTCCCTGCGGCGATTATCGAGGTCTCAATGCGCGGACCGTACCTGATCGATATCCTGTCCGCCACATACACGATTTCTCGCAGACGTTGGCGGGAAACACCGTGTTTTCGACGATCGATTTGGTAAAGGCGTATCACCAAATCCCGGTCGCCGCAGCGGACATCTGCAAAACAGCCATCGCGACTCCCTTCGGACTTTACGAGTTTCCATTTATGTCGTTCGGTTTACGAAACGCGGCGCAGACATTCCAGCGCTTCATCGATGAAGTGCTACGTGGCCTGGATTTCTGCTACGCGTATATCGACGACATACTGGTAGCATCGTCCACACCTGAGGAACATTTGGCCCACCTTGAAGTCCTGTTTCGCCGCCTCCAAGACTACGGCGTGGTCATTAACCCGGCGAAATGTAAATTTGGGGAAACCTCTGTGAAATTCCTGGGATACCTGGTTGACAGCAAGGGTACAGCACCACTCCCGGAACGAGTCGACGCCATTACATCGCTTGCCCAGCCAACCTCAGTCAAGGAGCTTCGTCAATTCCTGGGAATGGTCAATTTCTACAGGAGATTCATCCCCAAGGCTGCAAGTCTCCAGGCGCCTCTCAACGAGCTTCTGAAAGGCGACGTCAAGGGCAAGACACCGCTGGTATGGACACCAGAAGCGAAAGCCGCCTTCGACGCTACCAAGGATGGTTTGGCAACCGCCGCACTCCTGGCACATCCTGTATCCGATGCGCCACTGGCGATATTCTGTGACGCGTCGAATTTCGCAATAGGAGCGGTACTGCAACAGTTCGTCAACGGATCTTGGCAGCCATTATCCTTCTTTTCCAGAAAGCTTAAGTCAGCAGAGAAGAAGTACGCCGCGTACGACAGGGAACTCCTGGCTATTTACGACGCCGTAAAATATTTCCGCCACATGGTGGAAGCCAGGACGTTCACAATCTACACTGACCATAAGCCAATTACGTACGCTTTTGGAAAGAAGGATGGCATATGCACCCCGAGGCAATTTCGTTACCTTGACTTCATTGGCCAATTCTCTACGGACATCCGCCACCTTCCGGGAGAGGACAACGTGGTCGCCGACACCCTTTCAAGGATCGAAGAGGTCACTGTAGCCATCGACATGGAGGAACTAGCCGCAGCACAACGTACCGACAAGGAGCTTGCAGCGTTGGAGAAAAACAAGACGTCTAACCTGCAGCTCAAGCTCATCAAAATTCCTGGTACGCACATCTCACTGGTCTGCGACGTTTCGACCTCCACGGCGCGCCCCTTCATTCCCCACCAATTCCGTCGAGCAGTGTTCGACAAAATTCATGGTTTGTCACACCCAGGAGCCAATGGATCTGCCAAACTGGTATCCGCTCGTTACGTTTGGCCATTCATAAAAAGAGGAATGTCGGGAGATGGCGAAAAACTGTCTAGATTGCCAAAAGTCTAAGATAACACGTCATGTGTCAACAGTACCAGAGAACTTCACACCGCCTTCCAGCCGATTCGAGCACGTCCATGTCGACATTATAGTAATGCCTTACTGCGAAGGCTACCGCTACCTGTTGACATGCGTGGATCGATTCTCCCGCTGGCCAGAGGCTATCCCGATGGAAGATCAAGAGGCCGCTACAGTTGCTCGTAATTTTTATGCACACTGGATAGCTCGTTTTGGGACTCCGTTACGCATTACGGCGGACCAAGGAAAACAATTTGAGTCGCACCTGTTTAGGGAATTGAACGCTCTAACAGGTACGACCCATTTAAGAACAACGGTATACCATCCAGAAGCGAATGGGATGGTTGAAAGGCTTCACCGTCAGTTGAAAGCAGCGATCAAGTGCCACCGCACCGCTAAGTGGACCGAAACCCTTCCAACCGTCATGCTAGGGATTCGATCAGCCTGGAAGGACGATCTGCAATCCACCGCCGCAGAAATGATATACGGTGAACCCCTACGCCTTCCAGGCGAATTCCTAGCTATAACAACGCCAGAAACCAGCACCACATCGGAGTTTGTACAACAACTGCGGCAATACGTACAACATTTACAACCCGTACACGGCACCAGGCACGGCGAGAGGACACCGTTCATCTTCAAGGATCTCGCAATCACAAGCCAGGTGTTTGTGCGCCATGACGGACCAAAAGGACCACTTCAGCAGCCGTACGATGGTCCATTCAAGGTTATATCACGAGCGGAAAAAACGTTCGTGGTATGCATTCGCGGGAAGAACGTCAAGATAGCGATAAACCGTCTAAAACCTGCGTACGTTGTTGCCGACCTGGACGACTACAACACCAACGACGAGAGGACCATTGAGATCCAACAAACTCCGATCGTTCCAGAGCATCCGGCCACCTCACCGCCACCCGTACCGGAAGTACCACCAATTGCGAAACTACCAGTCCAGCAGTCGCAGCCGACGTCATCGCCACAAAGAACAACGCGATCAGGACGCCGTGTCCGATTCCCAGATCGCCTACAAGTCGGGTTCTCGTGACTTTATCACTGGCAGGGGGGTACTGTGGCGAAATAACTCTTTTTGTTTTTTT
>NW_020442203.1:122874-137898 GCF_000699045.2 Agrilus planipennis
CACCTGTATTGTCCAAATTTGATTTACTATACAAAATATGCGAAAATAAAAAGAAGGTTTCGTATAAATAGCAGCCCTGTAAAATCCAAGTCCAATCAAAAAATGTTGTAGGAACAGTTGTTCAGAATGGAAAAAGTCGTGGCGATATTCAATTGTTATTTGATTCGGTTCAAGTGACTTGAAAGGTTTCGCAAATGAACAGATGTAAAATGAAAATATTTTAACGTAAAATTCCCGAGGTTATTAAAAGATAAAAAAAAAAACATTTGAATATCGCCGCGATTTCTTGCATAGCCCCATATTTTGGTATTCTGAACAACTTTCTCAAAATTTTTTTTCGAGTAAACCCATATTTTACGGGGCAGCCATTTAAACGAAAGCTTCTTTTTTATATTTTTGAATGCTCTCTATAATAAATCAAATTTAGATAACGCAGACGAAACAGATGAAAAAGAGAGGCGCGGATAGGTACGAGACGCTTAGAACAATTACCTTAACTTCTCATACGTCAAATATCTTAACTAGAATTGTACAGAGGAGGATGGAAAAAAGGGCAGAAGAAATTAGGAGATGATCAATATGGGTTTAGAAGAAATAGAGGAACGCGGGAAGCAATTCTAGCTTTACGGGTAACAATAGAGAAAACGATAGAAAAAAGAAAAAGGCTGTTGACGCCTGGTTTGACGAACTTTGTTGTTTTATGATTAAAACTCACGTTAGCTTTTTAATGTTGTGTCTATTCAAACTTGCGACTTAAATAAAAACTTAACGCTAAAAAAGCTTGTAATATTGTTTGACTAGGTCTGATGATTCTGATTGTCTATGATTGTCTGTGATTGTCACTGATGATTGTCACACGATTGTCACTCTCATGAATATGATGATTGGGCTTTTATCCTTTTTTCGGATATTAACAAGAATTGTGTTAAGAGGAAGAGTAGGTGGAGTTAGCAAGGTTTAGAAACATTCAATGGATTAGTAAAAGAAGAAGTTGTTGGTTCAAGATAAGAAAGTGGGGTATAAGGGGGTACGGTTTGATAAGAAGAGAAAGGGAGAGATGGGTGTACGTGCGAGTGTCCAGCGTGCAATAATTCTTCGTATCAGATGTCAATGATTTGAAGGTGATCAATTGTATCGACTATTGCACACCAACGAAAATAATAATAGATTTTATGACTGCAAAATAAAGATAAGGAATACGAAGCAATTGAAATATTATGATGTTGGGATAAACCCCTAATGACACACCTATCATTAATAGTCAACATTAAAATACACAATAGAAAAGGTACCTAAGAATAAACTAATTGTTTGCAAAGTAAACAAAATAACATAGTCATAAACCTCATTTAAAGTAAAAGTAACCTATTTTAAATAGCTAAGAACCCAGTTACAACTAAAAGCCATAACGAAACAATAGATACAGAACGTCGACACTCAACAAAGGCGTACTTGTAGATTTAGAAAAAGCTTTTGACAATGTTAAATGGGACAAGATGTTAAATATACTTAAAAATGTAGGGATGAGTTACAAAGATAAAAGATACTTAGTTAGTATAAAGAGCAACAGGCACTTATAGCAGCTGGGGCTGCAACGTACAGAAGTGAATATTAGGAAGGGGTCACACACAGATGTACACCGTCACCGCTACTACAACATCATTAAAGATAGTACAACTGTAGGGATATATATACAGGGGCAAAAGATTAGTATGCTTAGATTTCCAGATGACATAGCAGTATTAGCATCTAGCAAGGAGTTACAGATAATTTTTAAATAAAATGGAAGCAGTATTGACAAAACAGTACTGCATGAAAATTAAATAAAAGTAAAACAAAACTACTGATATGCAAGGGAGGAAAATGTAGGGAAAGCGCGAATATAGGGATAGGAGACTAAAAATTAGAAGAAGTGGTCGATTTTAGATATCTGGGAAGTCGGATAAGTCAGGACGGAAGGAGTAGTAAGGATATAAAGCAGAGAATAGCGCAGGGTCGAGTCGCCTTCCATGAAAAGAAATCACTTTCATGCTCGCGAACGGTTAATTAAGAAATTCGAAAAAGGTTCTTAAAGGGGTATGTTTGGGGCACGGCGCTGTACGGGTGCGAAACATGGACAGTGGGTGCGGCGGAAAAGAAAAGGTTAGAAGCGTTTAAAATGTGTTGTTACAGGCGAATGGTGAGAATACCGTGGATAGAGGAGGTTAGAAATGAAGAGGTATTATAAAGATTAAGAGAACTGTGGACTCTATGGAAGTCAACAATAAATAGGCGAGATAGGTTAGTGGACACCTTCTCAGACATTGTCTTGTCGGTGACCTTTAGATTTGCCGCGTTAATAGTAGGTACTCTTGATTTGAACCATTTACATTTACACTTCACAATCGAATATACAGCATCCTCTAATTGTTGACTTCGACGTTGTAATTTCTCGTACCGATCGTCCATTGTGGTCAAAGATATGAAAGGGTCGATGAGAGCCAGAAACACCTACGTCGGTATTTACCCATCAGATAAATTAAAATATTGCAGGGCCTACTTTACAGATGGTTCTGGATCGGAAGGTACTGAACCAGAAGAAAAAGCTTCGACAGAAGTACTCGAATAAGGCGACGCCATATAGAACTTATCAAGTATAACGTTAGTGATCATCGACTGTATTTATTTTGTTTCTGATTTGCAATTATTGTGCATTATATTGTTACGGTTTTAATACTATACTTTTCTCGAGGACGAGAAAAAGTCAGATTGGCCGAACTGTTAGCGTTTTTATATTCTTATTTATTTTTTATCAAGTTGCTTATAAATTTTGTTTGTTGGTTATGATTTTGCTAAAAAAAATATAATGTGATGTATCGTGATTAACAAGAAAGTAAGTTCGAAGAATAAGAGGAATGGTAGCAGCCGCAGCCACTCTTGTTCTCGTTTAATAAAAAAGTGTAAACGTCAAAAAAGGAGTATCATTAGTAAAGTGCGATTACACAAGGTTTAAATATTAAAAGAGTAAACAACTGACTGTAACATAAACACCTTGTACCATATTTAATCTACGATAATCTAACAAAAACAAACATTACATATGCAATACCTCTACAAAGTGATGCTGTTAATTACCAACTGGATTGAACGCGACGTTGCGTTGTCATACTTTTTACCAGGGCCGGAATTGAATGTACCTCTACTGTCAACTACGTTTTTTTCTAATACGTAAAATTTATAAACATATAAACATTTACATAATTTTCTTGTTTTATAGTGCCCTATCAATTCCTTCAATCTCTGATCTTATTTTTGTTACACCCTTTAGCAGTTAATTCGGTTTGAACTTGAGTAGGCGAGAAATTTCTCATGTCATGTCCATGCCCTTTCTTTAAAGGTATTACAGGAACCTATCTATCGACACCATCAAAACATTCTTGAGTCCTTAAATTGATTTTTACTTTTAACCTTAATATTGGGCTACTTTATTTTCTTTTCTTTAAAGTCAAATAAGTAAATCCAAACAGCACCAAAATGCTTGACTTCAACAAGAGTAGCTATCAGTCTTGATTAAAATCAGTCAGCTCTTTCACGATTCATGAATTATGACAGTCGCCGGTTACTTTCAGTGGCATCGTTACTTTGACCCTTAAAGTACAAGTTAAGATGATTGCGACATTCTTTCCTAGTTACCAAGAAATTAATAATTGTTCTAGGATTTTTACTATAATCCGTTATCTTTGATTATCCTATGAAATACGAGGGTGGATTGATAAGTTTCCGGCCTAACCAAGAGATGACGCCACTAGGCCTACCTTGAGGTGACATTCTATAGTACCATCCTTGGATAGCTTGTAGCTATAGTTTCAGCCCGATCTCCTNGGTCATGGTACATATTCACTTACATCTGGAAGGCTTTTGGTACACACCAATCATAATTTTATTAAAAAAAAAAAAAGATACAGTATGAGTAGATTATGTATACCTACTCTGTACCCTCTTCCAATATGAGGTTATGTTCGTAGAAGTAAAGCAGACGTGTCAAGGTGGTCATTATAGATCCGATTTGTTTTTTTTTGTGCATATAGGCTACGTCAGGAACATTGCTTTCATAGTCAATTGCCATCCTCCTATTAACGAATGTTAGTATGGTAAGAAAATCACGTTCAGACGCGTGTTTTTCCAATTCCTTACAAAGGCACTCAATAAACCATGATCCATTTAAAGGGCTTCGCCAGGAGTAATAACCTACAAATGTGTTTTAAAATTTAACGGTTGCGCAACACTTTAAGTAAACAAAAGTTAACAAATTTTGTTCTACTTCACAGGAAAAAAGCAACATTAAGTCTTAGGTTCAAATATAAGCAAGATTAAAACCTAAAGAAATTAATGGAACGTGCTAATATTGCATGCAGGAGGGCAGAATTTTACGAAAATACTACCATAACATGAGCACACGTTGTTTCTGTTAATGAAACTTGGATTTTTTCAAAAGCCATCAAAATAAGGCCGTAGCAAGATGAAAGTCCAAAAGGTGTTACAAATCTGAAGGCTATGATGGTAAACAATTTATAGTTTCGTATCCTGGTTCTAAAAATTGATTTATAAGTAACGAAGCATTTCTTTTTTTAACTAAATCAAAGTTAATGGATTATCAAGACGATATGAATCATGAAATATCTACCAAGTGGGTAAAAGAAAAATGAATTCCAAATTTACATGAACCTTCTGTAATTATAATGGATAATAATATGACAGTGTAGAAAAAGGAAAGCAACCAAGAAGATATAAAAAAAATTGGTTAATTAAACATGGAATTTCTGTGGAGGAGAATCTTCTTAAAGTTGAACTTCTGCAATTACTAAGCAAAATCGTAGGAACAAGAAATTTGTTGTCAACAAATT
Source organism: Agrilus planipennis (assembly GCF_000699045.2). Taxonomy (NCBI): domain Eukaryota; kingdom Metazoa; phylum Arthropoda; class Insecta; order Coleoptera; family Buprestidae; genus Agrilus; species Agrilus planipennis. The sequence goes on from NW_020442203.1 coordinate 127,758, forward strand.
GTTAAATAATGGTCATAAAGTTCTTCGATTACCACCTTACTATTGCCAGCTCAATGCAATAGAAATGTGCAAAGGTCAAAAATTACTACAATACAAATATTGGTCAAGAAGGTTATGGTGATCAGAAGGTAATTGATATTTAAGGCAAAGCTTTAGAGAAATGCAATGTAAAGGATTGGACTAAAGGTATTCTGAAGGCAGAAAAATTGATACAGGAGTGGTGTGATGGGGAAGTATTTCAGAAGGCATAGAGGAGATTATTATTACCCCTGAGTGTGAAGATGTCGAGTTTTGTATTAAATCGTTAATTAGTTTTTCAGTTTCACAAAAATTGCCCACTAATACGTTAAAAATTAAAGATTCTAAACATTCAAGTATTCTATACCATCATATCCAATGGTAGTGTATTTTTGCCCTAATTCTAAGTCACGTAGTGCAAATTTTCGCTCCTCATCGTACTCCCTGGTGTACCGATGACGCTATCCCACTCTAATGTTGGATTCAATGCTGCACACTCCAAACATCAGTAACGCGCTATCTATATTGAGTATCATAAGATCTTTGCTCACTACTGACACACGCACAAAGAGCGTCTATAGTGATGTAAAAGCTGTCAAGTACCTGCGCAAATCACAGTTAAAACAAAAGATGCCAAGCTACTCAACGAAATATTAAAGGTAAACAATATTAAACTGAGGTTGCCACTTAAATATTCTACAACGGAAGTAAGAGAGTTCACTGAGGAGGGCGAAGACTACAGAAAAGCTGTCAAAGTAGTTCAACAAAGCAATTTTGAATACTCCACGAATAAGCTGGAAGAAGAAAAGGAATTAAAAATCGTATTAATAGGTGGATCACGAGCTATCGAAACGGAAGGTATTCGAAGGTACTCAGACAATCAAGGGTGTACAGACCTATAATTTAATCATCACATCTCCAAAAGAACATTACCGATGGCACTGATAACCTCAAAGAAGGACGATGAAGACAAAGGGCAGTACTTACTGCCGTCGGAGATTTGGATAACAAACATAAATGTATCAAATATGCAGAATCCCACGCGACAAAGGAATGCACCTACGGAGAAAAAGGCAAATGCGCTAACTGCTGAGATGGTCATATAGCCTCCAGCTGAAGCTGCCCCGAAGATGGCGAATCTCTCGAAGTTACGTTCGGATGTTTTGTATGCAGAAGAAGCAATGAATGGAATGAACCAAAAAATAGCAAGTGGGATAGATATAAAAGAACTAATAAGCAAAATCATAAAGGTCTTATCTCAACTTTTAAACGAGTACCTAATTGAATAGAACTGCAAAGGCATTAAAACAAAAATTAATGAACTACGATGTTTTTTAATAGAAATTGATATCGGCAGTACATGAATCGATACATATTTGAAAGAACAAAGTAAACTAAGCATCTCTGGCTTTTAAATCATGTGGGTTGTGATGATATCATTAGATACAAAGCTATAAAAAACAACCATATAGGAAATAAAATGGAAGCTGTTGGAACAAAAGTTAAAATCAAAGCTATATACATACCACCGAATGGCAAGATTAGCTAGGAAGATTTTCAGAAAGTGATATCACATAACATTATAATAGCGTCAAACCTAAGTGCATAACATGCAAGTTAGGGCTGTTTCTATCAGAATGAAAGGGGAAAATATCTACTCGCCGTGTCAAGGAAAGAAATGTTAATTCAGAGATCTTGAAAACATAACAGATCAAATAGTCAAAAGGGATCAATCCGGACAATATAGAAGTGAAATATGAAGTAGGTTCGGATCACGCACCTGTAGTGACTAGTAAACCAAGTAAAAATAATGAACTGGAAAGAATACACGAAACATACGGATGATATATCGGATTGTTCGGAAAGTCATTTCGTTTTTTCCCGACAGAGGATTTAATTNCTCGATCAGTTTTTTGCCAGCAAAGACCAAAAATTTTAAGAGCGTGGAATTATGCTACTACCAGAAAGATGGCATAAGGTGTTGGACCAGAACGGTCAATATATAATTTAATAAAGTATTTGTTTATTATACGAAAACTGTCTTTCATTTCCACAAAAAGAAAACGAAATGGCTTTCCGAACAACTCTATAGTATTCGAGGATGCTGACGCCGATTTATCAGTGGAACAACTTTTAACAAAACTGTTGGATGCAATGGAAAAAGCTACAATAACGATCCAGACCAACCTGATAAATAAATGTCCCGTATATAACTTATATAACAAGAAATAAAGTGGAAGTGGTATGGTAGTCCAGAAGTCCAACTATAGGCAACTACAGGAAGAGTTTGAAGAAATGTTAGCAGAGAATAAAGATAATTAATGGAATGAAAGAAGAACTTTCAAAATGCGAAAAGTCTGTAAATGGTGACATTTGGAGATTATTACGGGAATTAAGAAAGAAAAAGGAACCTGATGTCCATACTCGATATACAAACGGAAACTGAAAGTCTGAAGATATCGAAAAAGCCAAAATTAATGTCAACACTTTGAAAGCCCAGTTTACGAACAATTCTTCAATGGTACAATTCGTTGAGAAAATCTTACCCACGACACAATAAATGATGAAATGGATAGAGTATTAGAGCAACAATAAATGACAACAATAAAATTTTTGAATCGCATTATAGATAAGTACTTATTAAGTAACGAGTTCGCAAAGTAATCAAACGAATTCTGGTTTCTACACAATTTGGTGCTGCTGCCAACTCTGTTACGATAATACGCTTCTAATCACACCCGAAGTAACGCCACTCCTTGTGTGACGGTAATAGTCGGATGGGACACCCCATTCAGGAAGTGCATTATTTAGCGAATTGGTGACCAACTTGTTCTAGGCGATAATTTTCATTTATTCTTAATGTTTTTGGAACGCTAAATGTATTTTTCATTGAAAAATGGAGGAATAGTTAACAAAATGTTATCAAAATTCAAAATCGGTAGGTTGAATCACATATTATTAAAATTTCAATATTATATATACCTATATTACCCTAATTGTCATTTCATTTAATGTTCTCAAATTTTTAACAAAAAACACTTGCATATTCGGGCTCAGCGCATCCAAAAGCATAAGAATCAAGTAAAACATCCTAGAACGAAATTAGTCTGTATTTATTGTGTACAATAAATATTGTCAACTGGATTCTTATCTTCATTATAATCCATAAATACAGAATCATTTCATTATTTTTTCTTCTCCTCCAATCCTTAGGTTTGGCTTGGAACAGATGGAACACCTATACTTATGTCACTGCCCAACTAAACTTTAATGTAGGATAACAGTAAAACACTGCAGCAATACATCGTGTATCAAAAATGTAATAATGACACCAAGGAAGTTACTTAAGATTAAAAGGGTTTGAACCTGTTAGAGAAGTGTTTGGTCTTGCTTGTGTGCCTTTCATGTATTACAAGCTGTGCACTAAATCGCTGGAATAGCCAAACCTCCCCCGCCTTCCATTGACGAGGAAGCTATTTAAATTATATCGCAGTTTGAAGAGTAGTATCAGATACAGACAGCGTAGCATAAACAAGTAATATATAGCAAAAAGTAGCCTAGATCAGAGCCGGGCAAACTTTAACTTCGCAGGAGCCGCTACATGAGTTTAGTTTGAGTCACTCCATACCCTTCAATGAGTACGAGAGAGTAAGCAGTAATGAATAATTTTGTTTTGTCTTTTTCTTCTCCCTTCCACTCCCATATCAAGCCCCTTCATCCCGTAGACGAGCGAAGCCACTCTCGCAACTTAAATAATACCTACGAAAATTTTCGTTACTACGTTCGCAAAACTATTGGGTTTGGCTATGGAAGAGGGGACTCATCTACGAAATGGAAGGGATAAGAAAAGGAAAGAATCATCTCACTCGCACTCGCAGGATCAATGAGGATCCACTTGGTTAACCTTGAGGATCACTCGGGATGCAAAAGATCCGAGTTTGCCCGGCTCTGGCCTAGATTACGCCTGCCAACCTTCTCTTACGATTAATGTCTATAAAGTCCCATCGAAATCAGTTCAGCCGATTTAAATATACTGAAAGCTAATAATTTTGAAATCGCGGTATACATCTGAAATTTGATAATTTAGATAAACTGCTGACGAAGAAGTTAATATTTTAAAAGGCGAACTATCCAATATTTCCATCACCAGGCTTCGATTATTATTTTTTTAATATGTATGGTGTTCGGTTTTCTTTTACATGATGCAAAGTCTACGTTTCCATATAATCCAACAAAATTTGACTAGAATGCTAACAATAATTAGCCATATCTGTTATTGATATCATTTTTAAGAACGCTTAAGTTCTTGGTTTGAAATTTATAGGAACCCCTAGACGCGGAGCGCGATTTCGTTCTTATTTTATCTCAACAGTGCATCTTCGGCAGTCCCGATAAATAGTGAACCGAAGAAGCTCTTAAAATATTGTAGCGAGCACGAGTGTATTTGTGTGCGATCGGACACACATGTGCGTGAACGGCTTATCGATTCGCCGACCAGCCGCGGGCGCCTTTCTTCATGTGCGCCGTATTTGTAAATGTGTGTGTCGTACCTGCGTTCTGGGAAAGCAGTTAAAACAGTTCAAAGAAAAAATAAACTATCCGGATGTTTCCGGAAGGTTCCAGAAAGTAAACAAAAGAGTATTTAAAGGAAGAGACGATCGCCGAGANCTCAACGAGCTTCTGAAAGGCGACGTCAAGGGCAAGACACCGCTGGTATGGACACCAGAAGCGAAAGCCGCCTTCGACGCTACCAAGGATGGTTTGGCAACCGCCGCACTCCTGGCACATCCTGTATCCGATGCGCCACTGGCGATATTCTGTGACGCGTCGAATTTCGCAATAGGAGCGGTATTGCAACAGTTCGTCAACGGATCTTGGCAGCCATTATCCTTCTTTTCCAGAAAGCTTAAGTCAGCAGAGAAGAAGTACGCCGCGTACGACAAGGAACTCCTGGCTATTTACGACGCCGTAAAATATTTCCGCCACATGGTGGAAGCCAGGACGTTCACAATCTACACTGACCATAAGCCAATTACGTACGCTTTTGGAAAGAAGGATGGCATATGCACCCCGAGGCAATTTCGTTACCTTGACTTCATTGGCCAATTCTCTACAGACATCCGCCACCTTCCGGGAGAGGACAACGTGGTCGCCGACACCCTTTCAAGGATCGAAGAGGTCACTGTAGCCATCGACATGGAGGAACTAGCCGCAGCACAACGTACCGACAAGGAGCTAGCAGCGTTGGAGAAAAACAAGACGTCTAACCTGCAGCTCAAGCTCATCAAAATTCCTGGTACGCACATCTCACTAGTCTGCGACGTTTCGACCTCCACGGCGCGCCCCTTCATTCCCCGCCAATTCCGTCGAGCAGTGTTCGACAAGATTCATGGTTTGTCACACCCAGGAGTCAATGCATCTGCCAAACTGGTATCCGCCCGTTACGTTTGGCCATTCATGAAGAAGGAATGTCGAGAAATGGCGAAAAACTGTCTGGATTGCCAAAAGTCCAAGATAACGCGCCACGTGGCAACAGTACCAGGGACTTTCACACCGCCTTCTAGCCGATTCGAGTACGTCCATGTCGACATTGTAGTAATGCCTTACTGCGAAGGCTACCGCTACCTGTTGACATGCGTGGATCGATTCTCCCGCTGGCCAGAGGCTATCCCGATGGAAGATCAAGAGGCCGCTACAGTTGCTCGTAATTTTCATGCACACTGGATAGCTCGTTTTGGGACTCCGCTACGCATTACGACGGACCAAGGAAGACAATTTGAGTCGCACCTATTTAGGGAATTGAACGCTCTAACAGGTACGACCCATTTAAGAACAACGGCCTACCATCCAGAAGCGAATGGGATGGTTGAAAGGCTTCACCGTCAGTTGAAGGCAGCGATCAAGTGCCATCGCACCGCTAAGTGGACCGAAACTCTTCCAACCGTCATGCTAGGGATTCGATCAGCCTGGAAGGACGATCTGCAATCCACCGCCGCAGAAATGGTATACGGTGAACCCCTACGCCTTCCAGGCGAATTCCTAGCTAAAACAACGCCAGAAACCAGCACCACATCGGAGTTTGTACAACAACTACGGCAACACGTACGGCAATTACAACCCGTACACGGCACCAGGCACGGCGAGAGGACACCCTTCATCTTTAAGGACCTCGCAACCACAAGCCAGGTGTTTGTGCGCCATGACGGGCCAAAAGGACCACTCCAGCAACCGTACGATGGTCCATTCAAGGTTGTATCACGAGCGGAAAAAACGTTCGTGGTATGCATTCGCGGGAAGAACGTCAAGATAGCGATAAACCGTCTAAAACCTGCGTACGTTGTTGCCGACCTGGACGACTACAACACCAACGACGAGAGGACCATTGAGATCCAAAAAACTCCAATCATTCCAGAGCATCCAGCCACCTCACCGCCACCCGTACCGGAAGTACTAGCACCAACGGAACTGCCAGTCCAACAGTCGCAGATGTCATCGCCACATAGAACAACGCGATCAGGACGCCGTGTCCGATTCCCAGATCGTCTACAAGTCGGGTTCTCGTGACTTAATCACTGGCAGGGGGGTACTGTGGCGAAATAACTGTTTTTGTTTTTTTTACGTGTAAATATTTTTTTCTAATTTTTCCATTTCAATTAATATTTCATTTCAATTAATATTTCATTTCAAATAATACTTCATTTCGAATATTATTTCACTTCAAATATTATTTCAATTCTTTTCAACTTCTTATCTTGTAAATACTTTGGTTTCCTTTCAATCTAAATTCTATTGTTCTTTCAATCACTTTTACCTGGAAATCCAACTTCAACCATACCTGCATGCACTCCCATACTAATATCTGGTTTTACCCTTAATTGCTTTCTCTTGAATTCTGTACTATCTAATTCTGTGTATTCCTAGAAACTAGTGTCTTCACCCTCTCTCTCACTACTTTTCCTTCTAGAACATTCTATCAAAATTACTAACAACCCTATCCTATAAATACTCGAAAATTTCTTATCTCAAGACAGTCTCTCGTCTACCGCTATCACCACCATTCGTAAGTGCTTTTATCTACTCTGTTGTATTGTTGTTATCTTTGTTATTGTTACTATTGTTGTATTATCTTGTTCTTTCTGTTACTTTGTTCTTGTTGTATGTTTCACTCCTTGTGCCTTTTTGTTACTTGTGTTTCGCTTGTTATTGTTATAAATTGTTAATTGTTATTATTAGTGTTTTTTTTGGCATTTACATAATATCCACCAAAAGACACTAAAAGTTTAATAAACATCATAGTTCGTACTTCCTAAATGTATGTATGTAGTCATAAGCTCAGTTTAAAAATAAACAGCAACTAAAATTTGTTAATTCCGAATAGTATGGTTAAGTGGCGGAAAGTCGTGGGTATTAGCTAATTTTGATTTTCGTTTGGTGCTGTGGACTGTGTTGATTCTGCAAATTTAATAATTTTAAGCTCAAATAGTCCCTTCATTACTTTTTTGTTGATTTTACATCGGTCGAAGTTTTACTACATTTCATTGGCGAATTTTTAATTAAAGCCATTTCAAGCTTCGAATATTTTTTGTTTGTTTGCCTTCGAGCGAACTACTTTTCAAAGAACGGGTTAGTAATTTAAGCTTTAAAAACTTCCAAATTAAATATGGGCTTGTTTTCCTGTTAAAAGCCCTTTTTTGGTTTCAAGCTTTGCAGTCAGGTGCGTTCGGCATTTCTCTCAATCCCGCGAATACAGGAATGGCTGTTTTTAACTAAATTAAAGGAGCCCCCACCATAGGAATATTCAAAATAATTTCTGCTTATACATTACTAAATAGTTAACTTATTATTTATTAACTTAATATTTTACAAGTAATTGCGAGGCTGATTCGAGGTCTAAATGAGTTACGCGGTTTTAGGCAAATTAAAATAAATACTGGTACCTAAGGAATATGTTTTTTTTGGACTTCGATACGAAATTTTCAAAAGACCAATGCTTAGCATTCAAGAGGACACCGGTTCTATTCCCGGACCGTTAGCTCTCGTCCAAGTTTTCTTGGATCACATAGGCGAATACTGGGGCATTAGTAATATTCCATAGATAATCTTTCACTCATTTTAGAAAATACTACAAATGGCGCAGTAAACGCCATCTGTAGCACGATGCTACATTTTAGGATTACGTATGCTCCAACAAGGTCCACTTGAGTGGATATCTACTTGCTGAAAACGAATCCCGGTGTAGCCAACCTCAACGTGATACGCACGTTAGCTTAATCGGATAAAATAATTCGAAGTGGTNAGGATTACGTATGCTCCAACAAGGTCCACTTGAGTGGATATCTACTTGCTGAAAACGAATCCCGGTGTAGCCAACCTCAACGTGATACGCACGTTAGCTTAATCGGATAAAATAATTCGAAGTGGTCTGTATTCCGTCGAAACAGCCAGACGCGAATCGCAATTTCGATCTTTTTGGATCTCATCAGCGCATCGCAGGCAGCTCCGACAAAACACAGACCAACTTTTACCTGCTGTCTTAACAGTGCGTTTTAGAAAATACTACAAATGGCGCTGTAAACGCCATCTGTAGCACGATGCTACATTTTAGGATTACGTATGCTCCAACAAGGTCCACTTGTGTACAGACCACTTCGAATTATTTTGATCTTTCACTCTCTTCTGTTTTCATTTCGTCCGTCTCATCTTTCTCATCCCAACCATCATCCACCCATTCTCACAATCCCTCAAAGGGGGGTGAAGGGGGCCTTCAGTTCTACCCTCCGACGTAGTCTTGAGGAACATTCCGCCTACCAGAATTAGTAGCTGATGGAAAAGTAACACCCAAAAGTTTTTTTAAAGTTTTCATGGTTCAACATTTGACTGAAACAATATTTTGATCTGACCGTGACTGGACCGTTGGCGTGAAACTGAAAGTGTACTTAATTCGACCCGGTACTACAGTTACAATTTTTTTTATGTAAGCTAATAAATAAAAAAGAAGATGCTGTGTAATGTTTCGGAAAGTTTTTTTTGTATGTATAGTTAAAGCGATTTCAGAGTTTTATGATAAAAGTTTTCTGAAACTAATTATTTTTTACACAATTGTATTTTATACTTTGCCCCGGAAAGTGTATGGTGACATCTTAATTTTCTTAAAAATGCTGAGATATTCCAACATCGTTTAACCGTTATGTTTAACTGTCATAATTTGGTAAATTTGATGTGCATCTTGTTGGATTTATATTATATTTTCATTAAGTAAATCTTCACCGTCACAAGCGAGAAGGCTGGTTGGACACACACCTCTACTTTTTCCTATTCTCTCGAAAACTACAGCATCTTGCATCTCCAAGTATGTATGAATAGTGGTCTCATTTAGGTTTTCCTCTGTTCCTCTTTACTTCCGTTTCTACCTTTAATTAGTGTCTAACTGTAGCCGTCATATCTCAGAAAGTGTCCTGCCATAGCGCCCTCTGTGTTCCTACTTCTTTCAATATCTCCTCATTTCTAGCCTTTTCAAATCTGGGTAGTTACGTTATCTGCCTATAAAATCATCATCTGAATTACGCATATCATTTCTGCTGTGCCTACCGTTTGCGTTTCGCACCCCTACACACTGTCACAAATGTACACTAAGATGATGATAAAATTCAATAATTGCGTTCTGCTTTTTATACAAACTGTCAACCTTCTACCTCTGCATCTCATCAGTACATTTGTAAGTATTGTCGCGTAATCAAACATCTTTCTCACTATTGACGAATTTATTTAATTATTTACTCTCTAATGTTCTAGATGTACGAATTCTATGTACGCGTTCTTTCTTTTTTGCTGCTCTTGTTTTCTTTGGCATTATCCATAAAGCCAAATAACTAGTGTTCGGCTAATATAAGAACATAGGCTTTCACGGCCGGAATCCATAGTAGAATGAAGATTCGAGCTATAGATAGATAGAACGTAGATTATATCTCGAAGTCTCGACAGCGACACACGTTGTCAACGCAGCACTGCCACTGAGGATGTCAGCCATAGTAGCTGACGAAACGTCTGGACAGAATAGTTCACTTAGACCACGGCCCTATAGCCCGAATCTTCATTCTACTATGTTCGGCTAATATTTCTTCCA
>NW_020442204.1:0-1022 GCF_000699045.2 Agrilus planipennis
ATTGTGTTTAGTCCAGTCAAATTAGATTGAAAAAAATTGAACAATTAGGAATGCTTACGAATATTCTAAAAAATTAGGTAAATAAAATATTTCGGTCTGTATATTATCAAATGAAAATAACATATAAATTGTAGAAAGTTCCCAGAGTAACATTTTCTAGCTTCAAAGATATACTTACAGATTCAAAGCTAAACGACGCAACATGTAAGAACGATTTTACAACAACCCGATTGGTTTTTTCGAGTTATTTATTGTTAACAGTTTTATTTGAGGCTCGTGTAGACTTAATTGTTAAAGTGAATTTGAAACCAATAATTTTATACATTTCATGTATTTTTAAAGCTCCGTAGTTCAGTAATAATAATGGACCATAATAAAACGGAAGGTGATGTTCATGAAATCGGCAAAAAATTGAAAAAAAGAATTTAACCAAAAAATGACAACAAATAACAAGTAAGTTCGTTAAAAATTTACAATGTACCCAGTCACGTTATTGTAGAAGCTGGACTATTAAACGTGTGTTAATAAATGTGAACTAAATATGCACAAGCTCTACTAAATATACAATATTTTAACAGAACAACATCTACAAGTTAAAGAGTCTTATTTCAGAAATTATGTGAACTTTACATCAAGCCGAAACAATTACATTTAAGACGGAACGAATGTTCAAACCTTCGGTAGAAATGTGATATGATGTCGCAAATTTAAATTTACAATTTCAGTTGTTGCGATCAGCTCGTTGCTAACCGTACCATTGACAACACACAAGGTTATAACGCATTTACAAGAACAAGTCGAAACTAGTCTCAAATGAAAATTGATAAAGATAAAGAACTCTAAAGAGCAACTGTTCGCTAAATCATCCCTACATGCTGCATTGTTTAGCAACAAACATAAAACTGTATGTATCTAGATATGCATGTGTATATCTCCGCTTTTAAAGAATGTTTCATTTATGTATGTGTTTTTTATATTTAACAATATACCTAGATAATTTAGATATTTAATTTGTATTTCTT
>NW_020442205.1:0-1082 GCF_000699045.2 Agrilus planipennis
CTAATACCTCTTCATTTTTAATCTTCTCTATCAATATATGGTATAATCATCATTCGCAATTGGTCTGTTTTTCCAATTGAATTATTAGGGAAACTAGACAAATTTAAAATTTTAATTTTATAGCTACATATGCTACAAAGTTGTGTAAATTCAATTTAAATTTTTTCGCATATAAATTTAATTTAAAATATCAAACAAAACAGTAAACATTTTCGTTATGCAACGATCCCCTTTGGAAACGAAAGCTCATCGTGATATTTTCTTAAAGGATTATGATTTAATTTCAAACGTTTTAATAAAAAACAAATTAAGTTCGTAAAAGGCGCCATAGATTACATAATCTACTAATTAATATTGTAAAACGTTTCCTTATTTATCATTAAACATAAACCATATACAAAAAAGGTTATTATCTTCTGTAAATGTTAATGCATTTTTCGGACTTGTGACATTTTAGTATAACTCAGAGGTGCTTGGAATCATCGACCACATTTAAAAATTAATTTAAATTATAATTTTAAAATATCTTAGATTATAATACAGTGATGCTAATTTTTCTTTATTTAATTACCTATTTGTGTATATATGTTTAGCTAATCGATAATTTATTGATGCATTGGACACGTGCTCTACGCAGTGGCGGCTCGCCGACGTGTTTTATGAGTGGTGTAAATTATTATGTTTTTCAGTTTTTTTGTTAGAAGCTTTCGAAATGTGGTGTTATAGGCGAATGATGGGGATAACGTGGGTAGAAAAGGTTGTTAGAAATGAAGAGGTATTAGAAAGAATAGGAGAACAGAGGACTTTGGGGAAGTCAATAAAAAATAGGCGAGATAGATTGGTAGGACACCTTCTCAGGCATGAAGGTCTAGTCAGAGACATATGAGAGGCAGAAACAGGAGTTTGGGGGGGGGAGAGGTAGACCTAGATTAGATTACAATTCTCAAATAGTTAAGGATGTGGGTTGTTCTATAGGGTTGTTCGGATAGTCATTTCGTTTTTTCCCGACAGAGGATTTAATTGTATTCTTTTGCACCAAACTTCACATTTAAGCCGTATAATTTTTATATGCTTTGAGAGCT
>NW_020442206.1:0-1023 GCF_000699045.2 Agrilus planipennis
TTTTTCTTCTTTTATAAAAATTTATCATCTGTAATGATGTCATTATTATTAGTATAAAAATAGAATCATATATTCTTAAAGAACAATAGAACAATACAATGATAAGTTGAACGGATTATTATTTGTAAAGCAACAAGGAAGTTATTGTCAATGAAGAAAAAGAAATAGCAATCATTTGTTTATTACTTCTGTTTGAAGAGTAAAAATCATCATCGATTTTCTTTCAAAAACGTTGAATAGCTGGAAAAAATGTTAAATGAAACTTTACTAGGTCTGTATTTTTAAAGAACTGAAATGCAGATACTATTTCGTTTAAGAATAACCCTCCACCGTCCAGAATTTACAATTATCCTTTTTGTAGACACCTGCTTACGCATTTGTCTTATTAAAAATTAAAAATACTAAACCTTTATAGAATGGAACTCATTAAAACGCGCCGTAATTTTTCAGCTAGAGATATATCAGGTCTTAAACAAAACGAAAGTATGAAATTGTAGATAACAAACGAAATTGTAGAACTAATAGAAGAAACGCGGAAATACAAAAACAGGATAGGCGAAGAGGGCCAAAAATTATATAATACGATAATGTGGGAAATAATTAGGAAGTGTAGGACAGCTAAAATATAATTAATAGGAATTTTAGAGAAGTTAGGTATAGCAGTAATAATATAAGAAACGAGGCAAGGGTGATTTTGACAGAAAATGAGGAAAAGGCAAATAGGAGGAACTAATATTTAGGAGACATATGCGCTGGCTAAGGGCTAGGAGATATATTAGAGAAAGAAGATAGTGTGAAGATAGGTGAGCTAGGTTACCCCAGAATGAGTAAAGACTTTGACGTAGCACTAAAAAAATTAAAGAATATTAAGGCACCAGGTATAGATGGAGTACAAGCGGAAATATTAAAACATGCAGGACAAGAAATTAGTGATCATATGTTTAGCCCAGTTAGTCATATTAACGAGACGGGGAATGTCCCGGAGGATTATAAACGGAACGTGGTAGTAACCGTACCTAAAAA
>NW_020442207.1:0-1019 GCF_000699045.2 Agrilus planipennis
TTGGCTTCTGGCTCGTATTTTTTTGTTGCATACCAGGTAATGGTGGTGGCACCAGAACAAGTTTTGATTTTGTCACATAATTTAGAGTTAGTTACGTTTTGTCCTTCTTCATGTTAACTTGCGTTTTTAATTCATATTTTCTTCGTTGTGCCTGTAGTTGTAATTCGTTATTTCATAGTTAATAATTCATTTGTAAATAAAGTCTGTATATAGTGTTTTATATCGAGTTTCATTCGCTCCGTTAAAATCAACATTTTGAGAAAATACCGCTCGTGAATTCACGGCAAACAGGATGAATATATTGAACGAATTGTTTTACAACGATTTTCTCCAAACATGAATCCAGCTACAGTTGATTGATGCCGTAATTATTGTTTTTCGTCTTCCGCGACTGCTGTTTCATCATTCGGAAGCAAATTAAACGGTAAGGACAGATCGGCCGTTCGGTCTTGGCCGCGACCGCGTTTCAGTTTAGTTACTATCCTTTACCGCCACTTAATTCAAAGATGGCGCTGTAAATGTAATTTATTACTCCAACTTGGAGCAATTCTCGGCTACAAACTAGCGAATTGTGGCAATTTAATTCATCTCGCCGTTTTTAAGTCTCCGTCGCCCTTCCTAGCCTCGATCATTTATCTGCTATTTCAACTGGTGAGCGCGTCTATTGAAAAATCAAGTTGCTTAAAAAAGGACGCAAGCTGTCTCTCTACAGCTTTATCCTTTATCATCCATTAACAAATTAGGCTGCGGGTTCATTAATAAAATAAGAACATCTCATTTACGATTAAAGAATTTTTATCGAATTTTCCTAAACCTTTATTTAATTCCAAATGTGTGCTTGCACTACAGCTGAACAGACAAATAATGAGTTCCATCTTCTGCAGTTTTTTCAATCGTAAATTAATTCATTATATAAAAAAGGGACAAAATAAAGGCACTAAACATTGTAGTAGTCCACAAAGGGCATATTCAGCACCTCCAGAGACGGGCTTATTATAAATACAGTGTAAACTCTATAT
>NW_020442208.1:0-1026 GCF_000699045.2 Agrilus planipennis
TGAATTCTAACAAAAAATGAAATTAAAGAATAATTAGGTTATTTGAAATATACCTTCAACAAACATTAAGACAATTACCGGAAGATAAGGTAAGGTTATTGATGATATGCAGTAAATGTTCCTCATTCACGGTTTCCTTATTCGCGGCTGAAAAAATTGCAACCCAGTTCCTGCGGATGCAATCAGTAAACAGACAACGATTCGATGTCATTTATTAAGGGGATTGACTACAATAGACCGCTCGAGCCTACTGTGAATTTTTCAGAAAATATGGGTTTCTATTCTAAACATTGTGATTTAATGTTGCGAGATAAATATCTGATTTTTTGTATGGTAACAGACAAAGGTTCACACTAACTCGGCACGTTTTTAGTTTTCAATAATATGGTCATTAATAGCTTTTACAAGTGCTTAATGTTGATGCTTCTTGAAGGACATGTATTTTCAATAGAAATTAAAAAATGGCCTTCGACAGGCTTTAGAACAAAGCTTTATTTACCTTACTACAAAACTTCAAACCTCTGTTCCAAACATTAAACACATGATATCTAGAACCGATAAACGTTTTTACTCTACGGCGCGTGTACTACTGAATACCCTTAATATATCGGCATCTTTTGACTATGTACTGTTGATACATGTCGTGGCAGCTTTTGAAAATTCAAAACAAGAAAAAATCACTAAATTTTTTAAACTCTTGTCTAAAGGTGACTATAACGATTAATTTTAATTGCGAATTTATCAATACATTGTTTTTATTTTGATACATATTGGTTTCATTTCGGAACCTGAGAACGTATCCCCTATGATTCCATACTAATTACCATTTCATATCTACGGTTTCTGTATTCGCGGCATATTTATGGAACGTATACCCCGCGAATAAAGAGCTTTTACTGTATTACACAGATTATTAAAGGTATATACACTAAAAAAAGAACTAGAAAGGAAAGTAATAATTTTCGGTGTGAATATATTTCGATTACGTAAATATCCTTCAGAAGCAAACAAGCCAGAATAGTCAGA
>NW_020442209.1:0-1018 GCF_000699045.2 Agrilus planipennis
CGCAACCTAACCTAACCTAACCCAGTCAAACATGCGCCATGCCACCTTATCGTACGTTCCATTTCTTACATTAGCCTAACGCGACCCAAAAAACGTTCCCCGTCCCTCATCGGCATATCCCCGGCGGATTTAGCCGATTGCATATGAATTTCATATTATTTATTGGAGTATCGGTTCGATAATTTATTATCGGGGCTTTTGTTCGGTGATATTTTGTCTCGGGGATATTTTGCCTAGGGATATTTTGTCAGGGATATTTTGTCCGGGAATACGTAAATAATATTTTTATCCATTAATTTTTCGTTTAATTGTTCGATTACGCTTTTGAAATAAATAAAATAATACTGAAGAAAAAAAAATCGATTCTTACACGCACTCGACTAACTTATTGAAAAGGTTATTCTATTGTTAACATCATGTTATTTTATTTATTTTTTAATTTAATGCGGGTTATTTACTTTAATTTTATTTATTGTGGCCTAATTCTAAGTTGCTTATGTAAACATAATCTGTGATTGTGCGGTGTTTTTATATGAACAATAGAGAACGCTTGTGGGGTTAAGTATAGATGTACAAAAAACATTAAAGATATTAAAAAAGTTGTTTTGTAGAACTTTATTTTTAATGTGGAATATTTGTGGGTAGGTCGTTGATAATTCTTGCTGGTACATGAAAGTTAAAGGTTATGCAAATCCCAACTTTTATAAGCGAATTTAATTTTAAATTTATTTTTACCCACTTAGGAACAGTGATATTATATTGTTGATAGGTTTTACTATTACAAGAACATTCCCATATAACTAAAATAATACGTAGAAAATTAGCTATCTATTGTTTAATTAATTAAAAACAGTTGAGGCCAAATATCGGTTCCATGATTTTTCATCCCCCGACATAATATCACCAGACAAAATATCCCCGCGACAAAATGTCCCCGTGACAATATATCTCCAGTCTAAATATCCCTAGACAAAATATCCCCCCCACCCTAAAAATCGCTATAAGAAATTTTTTCCAA
>NW_020442210.1:0-1031 GCF_000699045.2 Agrilus planipennis
TCTTATCCTACTCATTGATCTTTCAGCTTCCAATGAAAATCACCTTAATAATTGAATAATACCACCAAACAATTTTTTCGTGATTTTTCTGAAAAGAACTGGTTGCTACGCGATTTCCTTTTCTTATTTAGAATTCAACATCAATATAGTTCTAAATGTGGTTATCAGTGTTCTTACATATTAACATAAAAGGTCTGCATTGACCTAATAAAGCAAAATACGCTTTTCTTTGTACAAAATACTCAAATCGCATCTCCATAGCAATCCAAAATTCTTTTTGTTATTATTTTTATATATTTTTTTATTTAAGGTCTTTCTAATTTTTAAATTATGAATGGAATCATAGCAAACATTTTTGAAAACGAATGATATCAATGAAATATGATTACCGGTAAATAATTATTGATAAAAACTTATTAAAATGGAAGATTTAAACGTATAATTCTTCCCTCCATTCCAGTATGTCAAATGTTTTTGCGTATTCCGATCAGTCTAGAGTTTCACGTATTGGCGGTGGGGGAATTATTGTTTAATTCCGCGAATTAAGTGCTTTAATCGTAACAATCAAATATTTTTGGCTTCGTTAATGTTTAAATTCTGTAATGCATAACAGTAGACGTTTCCGAAAACGTATGGTATAGAAAATATAACAATCGGCAAGATTCAAGATCAATCAAACCAAAAAATTTACAATGTGTCAAAAGAGATTGCGTCAGTAGTGCGGTTGGCGTGGTCGTTTAAAACTTCAGTTATACCATATTATGAAAAATATTAATGATCATTCGAAGGAATCCTAAGGACGAAATACTGAGAAGGTGGATTGTTTTTGACGTGACAACGTCTTATACTTCGATGGAGCCGGGCTGCACGCACGAAAACATGACTCATGCGGCGTTACCTCGCTGTGAGGCGTTCCATTTAAAGCTTGAAGTGCAACGAGAGCGCGGAACGAGCGACAAAGAGGCACAATCGGCCTCCGCGTTCGGCAGCATTCGACATCTGTCTCTCTCCTACTTGAGTGAGCGATGCGT
>NW_020442211.1:0-1032 GCF_000699045.2 Agrilus planipennis
CACAAGCCTTGCTATATGAGCTCTCAAAGCATATAAAAATTATACGGCTTAAATGTGAGGTTGGGTGCAAAAGAATACAATTAAATCCTCCGTCGGGAAAAAACGAAATGACTTTCCGAACAACCCAATACTTACAAAATTATAACGAGGACCATAGCCAAGAACAGTTAATGTATTTTTATGTAGGTACGTAGCTAAAAAAATCAATAAACTTTCTTATGTCTTCCTCTGCCATTTCCAAACGAGACCATCTAAACGTTAGGAAAAAGTCAGGCAGGCTTCGATGAGCAGGTTAATTTATCAATAAAAACCATATTGTTCTATTATTTCTGTGCAAATGATTGTGTCACTGTTATTATTAGGTATAATTAGTTTTGTTATTACACGTTGTGACGAAATATTTAAGTTAGGATGTAATTTTTGCTGTCGTAGATATTTCGGATTGGGTTTATGGCTTCCGGAAATATTTACGAGATTTCGACATTACCATCTTGCTAATCAAAATTCGACAGTATCTTTAAGAGATTTAATGAGAATCGACGAGGTGTCCCAAAATAACGACTGCAGCCCGACATTCGATAGTACAGTATTTCAAAACACATTGGCCATGGGTATCAGTTCTTTGGTGTGCCATTTAACGTCTGGCTTTTTGGCTGGAAGAATTGATCGAAAAATAATTCCGACAGGAACTATGCTTTTAGCTGGGCTTTGCTCAGCGGTCATCTATTTCTTAAGTGATTCGTTACAGATCGTGATAGTGGCATGTGCCTTTCAAAGTTCCATTGCTACGGCCAATATGGCGCTGTCGAGCATTACCGTTGATCTTTTTCCGACTTCCGTTAACGCAGTGGGTACTTGTTTGGTAACATGTGCCGGAAGAATTGGTGCCATCGTAAGCAACGTGTTATTTGGTTATTTAATGAGTACCATGACCGCGGTACCTCTTTTTTCCGTCGCTATTGTTTTACTCATAACCGGACTCATGTGTCTAATAATTCCCGTTGAAAATAATAATTAGAAAGTCGTAAAATC
>NW_020442212.1:0-1021 GCF_000699045.2 Agrilus planipennis
TTTTTTTCTTATAGGTTGGTTTAGCTGTCAATGACATTCAGGCTTTACAAACTGAAGGCCATGTGAGGGGTTTGGAAAAGAGAAGAAAGTTCCTGAGACAGCTTGAAAGGGTAGTTTATAGTCCTGTAGTAAATTCCAAATACTTTCCTACGTTACTCAGGGATATTTTAAAGCGGAGATGTTGTATACAGCCTATATTGAAAATTCAACCGACAGTTTACTTAGGGAAAAAGAAATTCAAGAAATTGCCTCCGGAACTGATAGGTGAGCTCGTTTTCGCCAGCCGAAATACAATATCGTTATCGAAAAGTGTTTCCATTAAATTGAAGAAAAATAAAATTTACGTTGAGAGGACCGAAATGATTCCCTAGGCGGGCGTTCTATCTACGACCCTGCCCGACAAAATATTGACATTTAAATATGTTCAAGGCGTCAAAAGATTCGTGACTTTTAAATTAAAAATTCACATTAACCGACAACATCTTGGTTATCGAAAGTAAACCTGAGGCATTAGACGTTTTAATAGTTAGATGATTACATTACAAATCTACGTACTAATTAATATTATTCATCATCATAAGGTCGCCAGTTCTCTAATTTTATTAAAGCAACAGGAAAATGTAATTCTATTCTTAATAGGAAGTGCCAAAACGAAGACTTACGGCAAAAATTGATAACTGATAATCCAATGCAGCGAACTTTGATGTAAATATATTTTATAGAAAAGAACTTTTAAGCGTTTAGGATAAAATTACAAAATTTTTTTACGAGATAAACTGAACATGGTTGTAGAACGTTTGAATTAAATATCAAGCATTCTCATAAACTTTTAAACAAAAAGAATATTACAAGCGAAAATACCGAAAAATGCTGCTGTAGTTTCAAGCGCTTCTCCCTAGGTTCTGCCTCTAATATGTCTCTGATTAGACCTTCGTACCTGAGAAGGTGTCCTACCAACCTATTTCGCCTATTTCTTATTGACTTTAATAGAGTCCTCTGTTCTCCTATTCTCTCTAATACT
>NW_020442213.1:0-1017 GCF_000699045.2 Agrilus planipennis
CACCTCACTATTTTAATGGACGAGGATCAATAAATCATTGTAGGGAAGAGATATATGATATATATTTTTCACAAGCATTTCTACGTGTAATCATAAAGAGAAAAGGCAGAAGTTATACAAATTTTACTGTTATGTACTGACATACGAATCATTTTAAGAAATGAAAAATGCAACCCATGTGCGTATATATCATAATAGTGATCATTTAATGTCATTAACAGTTTTTTGACATTAACTGCTCGACTTTTCTGGCTGATGAAATTTTTATTACTAAAACTGCGTGGAGAACGAATTAGGGAAAATTATGAATCATTAATTTAGCTAGAAAAGGTCTGTATAATTTTTTTTGGCTGCTGCGTTTACGGAGATATTGAAAAAAAAAACAATTTAGTTACCTTCATTCCTCCTTAAAATAGCAATCTAAACAGCGTAGGTTGCGACAGTTATAAAAGAAAATTTTGCCTACTCAAAATGTTAATTTACTGTTCTTTATAGATAATTTGATTAGCCTTGTTGTGGACTATACCTACTAGCTACGAAATTTATTCTTGGAACACTATAACTACAGGTTTTCCTGTGACGTAGTTACGTTCATTACCTTGCCGGCTACCTGAACTACCCCGTTCTACAACCAAACTTACCTACAATGACAACTTTTATCTTCTATTTTAAATTTTAAATTAACTAATGTATTTATATTTTGCTTTACTCTTGTTTTTTATTCCCGCTATTTGATTGTAGTTTCCCACTTAAGCCCTTTCTTTTTCTCCATTTTCTTTTTCTGGTTTCCTCTTATTACTTTCTTCTCACCCTGATTTCACACAGACGGTTTGCTTTGCGTTCACACTGCACATGGTTTTTCACTTCGGGTTTAGTTTTGTTTTGATAAGTGACCAAAATGGACGAATGAAAAAAACGCATTTTGTTACTAATGATATGGTATAATCGCAGAAAAACACAAAAAACAAGAAGATTTTGGATTCATCCACTACTTGAAAACAGACAATTGATGGGTGA
>NW_020442214.1:0-1012 GCF_000699045.2 Agrilus planipennis
TTTTTCAACACCAATCACATTATGTATATCTAATGTTTATCCAACACCATTTACAATATTGGCAACCGGAAATGTTAACCCTCCATCGACTCAGAATGTTTGCACAAATTATGAAATTCAAACAGTCCTTTCTTTAAACTTATTAATAATTACAAATAATTATAGTACGCTAATGTGGGATGCCACTATTTAAAAATACAAAGCTTACATAGGAACTACAAAACGTTCCCTTAACACAAGAATAAAGGAACACAAAGCAAATAGTCACTTAGGACACACTAACATATGCGCAGTAGCAGAACAGTCTTAGGACATAGAATAAGATTTGAAAACATTGATGTTTTACTCACTGAATATTTACACCATTCCAGACAGTATTTTGTATTTTTGCCATTTGAGAAACCGGGGGAGAAATTTATGGAAATCACAAAGTGCCTCCAATGTTCAATATGTCAATTCTAAATCATACGGGTTTGGAATAAGGACGAATATCTAAATATACCTAAGCTAAAAGGGTAATGTTCATTTACAACAATAAATAAAAAGAAATAAGGAAACTGAGGAAGTTTCCATGTGGAAAACCAGAAACAAATGAGCTAGCAAATGACTAAAGAAAGGGATGTAAAATGTGTTCTTGAATTCGCCTGATGTTACCTACCCATGCATGTGTACCTATGTTGAGCTCAATTTTTACAATAAGCCACGAAGACAACAACGAAAACTGAAAAACCAGGTTTATACTGGAAGATATTGAAGCAATTAATCTAAAAGCTGAAATTCCTAGTGGGAATAAGTTGTTGAAAACGAAAGACCGTTGCTCTTTAAAATTCTCAGCAGTAGCAGTTTTCCTACCTACGCTACGTACATTCTCCTCCTCCTTCTCCTCCCTTAATGTACGTAAGAGTTAAATATGTTCTAATCATGTACGGTTTATGAATAAACTAAAAAAGAACGTCGTTAGATTCAGCATGTCAATATGTTTTCCTACTATCTACGTCATACATGTGTGTGG
>NW_020442215.1:0-1027 GCF_000699045.2 Agrilus planipennis
AAGGGAATTACGTAATAATTTAAACTCAATTTCCCACTAATTTTTGGTAATTAATCGAATCAGTGTATTTTTTTTTTTCAATTTTCATCTTTTACACTAAATGAACAGGGATGTTTTGTAAACATAAATAAATAGCGATATATCAGAAATATGTAATATTTTATAAATCTAAAAGCGTTATAAGTAATTATAGTGATTCATGACAAACGTTTTACACCACAGTAACTTCCTTGGGTACATATTTTTTTCCGTAATTACATATGAGGTGCTAGACCTTTGATCTGACATTTAATTGATTGTTTTCAACTGTCAAGAAAAGAAAAATGGTTTATTTCGTTACCATGGCAGATATCGATTATTACAAATAACATTTAAGTACCGAAGTGCCTGTCAGTACCCCTTACGTACAAAGTTTAGTGTTTAGCAAAAGATATGTCCGATTTCAAACAGGAACGCGTAGATGTGGAGTTCGACAATTTCATGTACAGGGTGCACGAAGTTAACAGCATCGTTAAAAAACTTGCGTCCAAAGACAAAATCCTGAATCACATGGGCACTTTGGAAGCCGACAAGTTCCTAAAGGACAGCGGAAAAAAATTGCCAGAAGATATAAGCGAAGATGATATACAGGTTCAAATAAAAACCGACAAATCCGTTATTAATCACGAAGCTTTCAGAAGGGAGGATAATCCGGAAACGATGTCCCAGGGTACGTTCAACAACGAAAAGTTTGGTAATTTGTACGTGTTAATCGTATTTTAGAACAGTTTATGAAACAAGTTGAAAAAGATGCAAATCAAAGGTTTCAAGATAGACAGATAAAGAAAGAGAAGTGTGAAACTTTAAAAACTCAAGCTGTTAAAGCGTTTCGACGGGGTGAATTTGAAAAAGCTCTCAGCTGTTACAATAAGGTCGACTTCAAAGAGTACATCATATAATATAGGGTTGTTCGGAAAGTCATTTCGTTTTTTTTTTTTGTGGAAATGAAAGACAGTTTTCGTATAATAAACAAATACTTTATTAAATT
>NW_020442216.1:0-1012 GCF_000699045.2 Agrilus planipennis
AATACCATTCCCTCTTTTTATATTTGAATATTGTATGTTATGCCGTTGAATTTTTTGTGCAGCAAGTCGGGACGGAGATGCGCTTTTCTGCATTACATTCGTGGAACGGTCTACAAACATTGTGAACATAAGAGATCAATTCATCTCCCAAAATGCATCGGTGCATAAGAAGAATACAAAGTTCATTGCAGTTGTTATAAAGAAAATACAATTCGGTCAATAATGACAGAAATAAGTTCAATTTTGTTACTTGGGAGTTTTGAGGGTCGCTGAACATCAAGACGCAGTCGGCGACATCCTGGGAGGAGGTACCTGAGACTTAGGGTGACCGTCATACGCGTCGTCTCTAGGAGTTATATTTTAAATTGAAATTATTTACTCCGGCGTCAAGTGTTTTATTTCTTCTACTTATTATTTGATTGTATAGGATCATAAGTCAAAGGGGGAATTAGGTAGTATGTTGGAAATAGACTTCTTTCATAATTTCGTGTAAAAACGCTTGTAGGTAAAATTGCTTGAGCATTCCTGTATACGGGCTGTAGGTAAAATTATAGAAAGGCGTAGGTACCATAAAACTAATATCGGTCCTCAGTTCGATGTTCACTGAACTGTCGCAGGTAACAAAAATACCCTTACACCTTCCTTCAAGAAATTGGACTTCTGGTAAATATTTCGAGCCGAGTAAGACGGCCAGTATAAGCGCCTGGTAAAAACGGGATAAAGAGGAAAGGAAAATTTGAATATTGTAGACGTAATAAACATTGTTAGAACCAGAGAATCCCTAATTTCAACAAATCACTGGAAAAAAAGTAATTTTAAACTTAATAGGCAGGGTGAAAATTTTTGCTAGAAAAGTTTAATTTTCATAGTAATCCAGAACAGGATTTTCAGATATCACTGAAAACGAAGACTTCTGTCAAAAATTGATAACTGTGAATCCAATGCAGCGAATTTTGACATAAATATTTTTTCTGGAAAAGATAAAGATAAACTTACGTACTTTTTACGAGAT
>NW_020442217.1:0-1021 GCF_000699045.2 Agrilus planipennis
AATGGCTTGCAGGGACTCACTGATTGTTTCGACTAAAAGATGGTTATGATTTGGAGTAATTGAGGTTTTGGGGTTTGAAGGGAAGGGAACAAAACATTTTTTCGAGTTTTGGAGGTTTTCGACTTAAAGAGGTCCTACTTAAAGAGGTCCTACTGTATTCTCTTATAATTGATTTCTTAATTTGGAAGGGAGCCAAAAAAATATATAATGCTATACTAATGTTTAAAATAAAATAAAGGTAGAGTACAGAAATTACATTCCACTTGTTACAAACACATTGATTATCAAATTCAATGGTACCTTGTTTTATCCAATTACGTAATAGTTTTTTTAGGATAGTTTTTGTTTTCAGAATTCTTTATTTCGAGGGGCAATTTGTTAAATACAGTGATCGTAGTATATTAATGGGTTTTGAACCCTCTGCTAAGTTTGCATGCTGACAGCATTTTTATTCCGACTTCTCAGACTACTTTTGACATAAGTACTTTATAAGTATTATATCTATAGTTATATTATATGTTCACATTATAGGGACTGAATATCGTCTTTATCTCTTGCTTGATGAATAGTCGTTTGTTGTTTGCGTGCTGACCTTATAAAAGTCAGAGCTGTCTTTATCGTTTCCGAGATAGAGAACAAAAAATTAGGAAAGAAATAATTCACCATTTGAAAACAAGAAGTGCTTATTATTATTATTTACTAATGTTGAAGCTGAAATAAAACTAACACAGAATTATTACTAACTAGTGACCCGCCCCAGCCTCGCACGGGTGCAATTCTGATACTAAATATATTTTTGTTTGGTTTAGATTATTATCGAAAAGGTGAAATCTTCCCCTGAACATACTAACTATGCTACGGAATGTCTTTATATACAACATTCACAGTGTTTTTGTTAAATCTGTAATATCTTCGAAAATATTCATTTAAATTAGATGCTGTAAAGGGCCATATTGATCTATATTAAATGTACAATGTATTTAAGGTACTTAATTGGATAAGAATTAATGCTGTATTGCCT
>NW_020442218.1:0-1054 GCF_000699045.2 Agrilus planipennis
GAATTAAAGCCCGTTCCTCAGGTTACATTTGAATAAATATCACTTTCAAGAGCTGACCTAAATTACTAAAAAAGAATAGGTTATACCTTCCTTCACACTTCTGATGGATCTAAGAAATAGTTTGATTTATTTTTTTAGGATTTTGAAAAATATGACGTTTTAAGAGTATATTAATCATCGACTTTCTGAGATAATTAACTTTTCTATTGAATTAAAATAATTCAACAAAACATTAAAAAGGATTGCGTTGACTTAAAAGCTTGATGTTTTCACTCCAAGGGGTTGTAGACCTGAGTATTTGACATTAATTTCAACCTAATACCACACGTTCTTAAGAAAAAGGGTCTTGAGCGACAGACACACATTCAGCAAAAGGGTTCCCTTTGCCTTTTTGAGGTACGGAACCCCAAAAAGAATGTTTTTCAGCTATTCCAGTAAAATAATTAGCTGATCGTATCACACTTCCTTTTTTATCAAGTAAATGGTCAAATTTTAAAATTTTAGGTAACTAGGAAGTCAGATAAGACAAGACGGAAGGGGTAGTAAGGATATAAAGCAGATGATAGCGCAAGGCCGAGTAGCCTTCAATAAAAAGAAGTCACTGCTATGCTCGCAAACGGTTAATTTAAAAATTCAAAGAAGGTTGTTAAAAATGTATGTTTGGAGCACGGCGCTGTACGGGTACGAAACATGGACAGTGGGCGCTGCGGAAAAGAAAAGGTTAGAAGCGTTCGAAATGTGGTATTACAGGCGAATGATGAGGATATCGTGGATAAGAGAAGATTAGAAATGAAGAGGTACTAGAAATAATAGGAGAACAGAGGACTCTATGGAAGTTAATAAGAAATAGGGGAGGTAAGTTAGTAGAACACCTCCTCAGGCACGAAGGTCTAGTTAGAAACATATTAGAGGCAAAAACAGGAGTTAGGAGGAGTAGAGGTAGACCTAGATTAGATTACTGTTCACAAATAGTTAAAGATGTGGGTTGTTCCAGTTTTAGAGAAATGCAAAGATTAACTCAGTATAGGAAAGAGTGAAGGTGCGTGTCCAACCA
>NW_020442219.1:0-1011 GCF_000699045.2 Agrilus planipennis
GCTAGCCCTCAGTTAACATGTAGTGCATTAACTACAACAAATTCAGTATCTTATGTACTCCTAGCAACCGCAAATGTATTGTTGTATAATAAGCAGGGAGAGAGTATGAATGCCGAGCATTGTTAGACTCATGTTCTCAGCCAAATATTATGACAACAGCATTATGTAAGAAATTAGGGTTGGAGCAAATAAAAACCGACATTATTTTATCAGAATAGATATAAGGCAACGACAAAATTAAAATCGAGGATTAATAACTTTTCGGCTTCGATAACCTGCATTGTAATTGATAAAATTAGCGACAATTTACCTTAGCGACATGTTAGGTTAAATAATGTCCAAATTCCAGCTGGTATAGAACTTGCCGATCCTCAGTTCAACTATTCAAGACCGGTAAACGTACTTATTGGGGCAAGTTTGTTTTATCAATTAATGTGTGTGGATAAAATTGAATTAAATGGAAATCAACCGATATTCCAAAAAACGGTACTTATACTTCTATAAATGTAGCTCCAGAAAAACGAGTTAGGTATATGTAACTTAATTAAAAATAATGAATTACACAAATCCCTTAGAAGATTTTGGGAAATTGAACATTGTTACGGAGAATTGCAAGGACTTAATAAACCGGACTCAATAATAAAGCAATTTAAAAAAAGACTAGAGAAATGTGAACAGTTATACGACCAGTACAACGCTATTTAAACAGAAATAGAAATATTATTCAATGATGATGAGCAACAAACCGAATTACAAGCCGCAGATAGGGAAAGTTTCGAAAATGATTATTTTCACGCTGTTTCAAAGGCACAAAATTTATTAGATGAGACACAATCAACGAACGAAACTCACATTGCACGTAAGGGCATAAAATTACCGGACATTAGTGTTGGAGCGCAATTCATGATGCCATGAACCATAGCTTACCCTGCTTTCACACAGACGGTTTTCTAACGGCAACCGTGCCGTGCCGTGCCGTATTTTCATTTTGCTTTGCGTTTACACTGCACA
>NW_020442220.1:0-1031 GCF_000699045.2 Agrilus planipennis
CTCTTTGTCGCTCGTTCCGCGCTCTCGCTTGCACTTCAAGCCTTAAATGGAACGCCTCAGAGCGAGGTAATGCCGCATGAGTCATGTTTTTTCGTACGTGCAGCCGGCTCCATCGAATTATAAGACGTTGTCACGTCAAAAAGAGTCTCTCTACCCTGAATGGCTTCACTTTCGTCGTCTATAATTACACGTTCTACTTCGTCCTTGTATTATTCCGACTCCACGATTAGGCAAGGTTATTTTATTCTTTAGATATGTAGGAAATTTATTAGCTATCTTTCGAATAGGTATGTAGATATACGCCACTGTTGTAATTTAGAAATTGTGCTCGTTACAAAGATTTCCCCAGCGTTTCAAAATAAATGTTCAGTTTTGCTCTGGAAACTTCTTGTGAACTTCTTACAACAAAAAAGCCCGCCGTTTTTCGTCTCTTTGCCGCTACGTCTGTTACGCCACAAATCACTCCGACTATTTCTTCTCCGTTTATCGTGGTATAAACTAGTTATTGGTTTGGTTTCAATCTATAAAACAAGTTCGGATACCGCAGAAAAGCGAACTTCTTAATTGAGCTTTTATGTAGGATTACGACGTACACCACGTAAAAGTTAAGTTCTTAAATCGGAAAGTACATTGAGGAATTGTGGTATGAAGGAACAAATCTTCTCCAAACACTCTGCACATACTATATTGGAATCAGAAACATTGGGAAGGGGAAATTGTGATAGATGTACGTGTGTGAATTACAAAATTGTATTTGTTTTCTTTTTCAATAAGTACCCAATAGCGCCAACTTTTTTGTTTGCTTGCCGATGGTTCATTCTGATTTAAAATTTAATCTCACACAAGCGGCTTGTACTGTTTAGATTGTGCTTACACTTTTCAACGGAAAGTAAAGAGAAATTCCTTCCGTCCTCCACCTTGATAAAACGATTAAAAAAACGACTCAACTTATCAAGAATGCCTTTATCCTTTGATGTATTTTAGGTGGACGCATATTCCGAATTTAGCGGTCCTTTGCAGTTTTATGAACG
>NW_020442221.1:0-1064 GCF_000699045.2 Agrilus planipennis
CATCAGCGCGTCGCAGGCAGCTCCGACAGAACACAGACCAACTTTTACCTGCTGTCTTAACAGCGCGTTTTAGAAAATACCACAAATGGCGCGGTGAACGCCATCTGTAGTACGATCTTTTTGAATCTCATCAGATCTCGACAGAATACAGACCACTTCGAATTATTTTGTTCGATTATGGTAACGTGCCTATCACGTTGAGGTGAGCTACGCCGGGATTCGTTTCAGCAAGGTAGATATCCATATTTTTAAATGGACCTTGCTGGAGCATACGTAATCCTAAAATGTAGCATCGCACTACAGATGGCGCTCACCACGCCAATGTGGTATTTTCCAATATTAAGAATATTTAACAAAATGTCGTCAATAACTGAATAACAGCGGTTAGAGGTTGCTTAGATATGCAAAAGATCAGAGTTGACTTTATAACTGCCTGGTTGGAATTATATCTTTGCTTTCCTAAATTCCCAAGAATGTTGCACTTTCTTTAAAGCCCGATGCTCCAATTCTGCTTGTCTGCATCTCTTTCTGTTACACATTAACTGGTGTAGTGCTATTTCCTTTTCTTTAGTAGTGCCCGCTGCAATTCCAACCTGACATCTTCTTTCTATGTTTACGATATTCCCTACAACGGCTGTAGTAGGCGTTTTGTCAGTTGAAAGAAGAAAATAAATGTGACAGTTTTATTGCAGACTGTGCCAATTTTGAACGTCTCAGCTCTACCTGACTTTCGAACTACGAACTATCCAACCGGCTAATGTAGTAATACATAAGTAACAGCTTCTTTAAAAATCTTAAAGTTAAAAGGAGCGAATAATGTTGAAAACGATTACAAAGGTAACATGAAATAGTTTGTTTAACATAAAGTTCAAAGCCAGAGTATTACGAGCCTCTATAAAAGATCGCAAAATTAAAACGAACGATGAAAGTTAGAAGTTAATTTGAAACAAACTGGTAGGTATGGTGCTTGAAATAACTCGCACTAGTCCGGTGTTATTTCCTTAAATATAATACAAAGCTTATTACGATTAGCTATTGTGAGTTACTGCTCTGAATAACTCAAA
>NW_020442222.1:0-1005 GCF_000699045.2 Agrilus planipennis
TTACAAAATCAAAATTTTTCGTATATTTAGAAGGCATCCAATTATCACACACTGGGCCCATAAACCACGTGTAATATTGTCTTTAAAAAGTGAATTAAACATTCCGCTGTGAAATAAATTTTGACATTCACAGCAGTTAGCTGATAGTTGTTTAAACCATTTACTAGTATAACGAAGCATTTTCGTTAATATACAACGCAAAATTAATACAATTTGGTCTCTTGACTAGCAAATATATTCCATAAACAATTTGAGTTTGTGAATTCGCTTAGAAACAATTTTCGTCAAAAATAATATAGATATGGATATTTTATCAAAGGCAAGAAGTAAGATGTTGAAAAGTCTATACATGTTTAAAAATTGCAACTTTCTTAAATTAATTAGAATACAACAGTTTATGTAGCATTACGGTTGTATTTTACATTATTAATTAATTATGCGCATTAATTTAATTTGGCAAATTTAAAACGTTCTAAAAAAGTAATGGTTATTGAAAATCGCCAAAAATATATGAACACATAAAAATATAATAATACTTTAGGAAATATGTTTCTAACTAGCTCTTCATGTTTCAGAAGTTGTATCATCCTACTATCCCTTCTTTTGCTTACTGTATGACACATCTCCGCATTTGAAATAACTTCTTTTTATTTTATTTTGTTAAAACCGTTTCTATCCTACGATATTCTTATTATACGTCTCTATCGCTTTTCCTTCCTCTTTTTTATCAAATTTTAAGTGATTGTTCATGAAAGTTTTACCTACCAAGTCGATCATTGTTGAAAATTTTTAATTTTCACCTAACATTTTCTAGATATTGTAATGCTAATAATTCCATTTGGTAAATTTCTTTTATAACGCTTTTTAACTGCCATAAATAAAAACAAAGTAGTGAGTTACGCTTGGATTTAAAGAAATGTTGTCCGATACATTATAAAAACAATGACCACTAAGAACATCTTAATTATTTACATTATAAAAATGTTTTCCTTAATGATACATACC
>NW_020442223.1:0-1009 GCF_000699045.2 Agrilus planipennis
GTCCAGACCATTACTGTGAAAGCTGAAACAATAAAAAGAAGGAATTAGATTTTTATAAATACGTGCTTAAGATCGTCGACGACCACATAAAACTAATTTCTCTATCCCCCTGGAACAGTATTTCTTTCTGGATAAAAAGTATATATGTTAACGGAAGTGGGTGTAATTCGTCATTATATACAATTCCTAGGAAATGTATATAATCCCTAAAACCGCCCGGAAATGTGCTAAAATATTATATTAGACACATTTCCTAGGAAATCTATACATTTCCTAAATTGCAATCGGAAATGTATTACATTTAAGATGGCATTGGGTACGCAGGGATAGCAGAGCGACGGGAGGGTATTCATTTTATTCACAGAAAGCATTAGTTTTATGCATTTTATAAATTTCCTAGTAGAACATCGGAATTTCATACATTTTCCAGGATATGTGTGTATTAAAAAATCTTTGAAACAAGATTTTATAGATTCCTAAATAGCCTACGAATTGTATATAATTCCTAACATTTCATACACTTCCGGTAACATGTATATCGTATATCCTTTTCTGTGCCCCTAACAATGTGTATACAAAATTTCAAGATAGTTTTTACCCACAGCTTCGTTCCCGTTGACGTCCTAAATACGTGTCAAAGATTTATTGGCGATGATATAAATCTAATTTTTTCTATCCTTTGAGAACGGTATTTTTTCTAGAGAAAAGGTACCCTGTCAGGTCCGGACAGGCCCGGGGTGCCTCCCGGATAAAACTGGGCCAAATGACTCAAAAAATGAGAAAAAAAAAGAGAAATTAAAAAAAAACTTAATAAATTTTTAAAACAAGAGCAAAGACCGAGGCAAAGACAAACGCAAATTTCCTCCTAACTTCTTAAATTTATTTAAAAACGACGAGTGCTGTTAAAATTTGTGCACTTTCCCTTCTAAACCAGCTCGTTTGGTTACATCGCACCCCGGGCCAAAACCTTCAGTCCGGCTCTGTGCCCTATGTCCTTTTCTGTACCCCT
>NW_020442224.1:0-1015 GCF_000699045.2 Agrilus planipennis
GTTTTTAAAAACAAAAAATAAAATACTTTATTTTTATGCTGAGTACTTTTTTTTTAACCTTTTAGTCGAGAAATACTTTATGTAAAGCCAGAAAAGGTTGCAACCCTAGTTACAATGAAGTATGAAATAAATAAAAAAGGATTTTTGTAGTTGGACCCCTTTCGAAATAATCATGGAACCATGCTAATGCTAATCTTAATGCACGACTACAAGATAGATAACAATTCTTTGCCTAACGAGTTCGTACTTCTTACTCATTCAAAAGGCTTGAAGCTTGATCTTCTATAGTATTAACATGTGCGTTTAAAATAACGTATAGGGTCGCCATGAAACGGCTTACCCAGCATGCTTCGATAATAATTACCCACTTCATAGTCCTTAGAATATCGGCCATACTGAATTTCTTTTGTTTTTAGTATCGACGATCGACTACGTGTTCCCTTCAAGCTTTAGTCTCTGTTCGGATTCTGATCGACATAGTTCCGTTATATTTATTAGTATTGCGCGAACAAAAAGTTGACATGTTATAAAATAGAGTGAAAGTGATCTAGCCGAAATGTGATGTATCAAATTGATTTTTCACCTCAATATAATTACTACACGTATAATAGCTCTTAGAGGTCATAACAATTAAAAAATGAAGATATATAGCGGTTTTAATTAACAAAAAAGGAAAATTAGAAATATATTAGATCTACACGGAGAAAATGGAAATGGAAAATTTACCTAAATATTAAAACGATATTTACTATTTATCCCACTAGCCCGTTGCTTCGTAAGCGAAAATAATAAAAATTACAATTTGGACCCGAATTTGTAAAAATAAAATTCCAACAGAAAAAAATTTACTAGGTTACAAATTAAATTGTAATAATTAAGAAACGAAATAATTTTTAAAAAAAACATGTCAAAATTGAGATTTTTTAGTATTTGAAATTTTTAGTTTGCTTTACTAGACTTTAACATTAAATATAAAAAAAAGGAACTTTATTACTGTTTGAAAAAAGGGATCTAC
>NW_020442225.1:0-1005 GCF_000699045.2 Agrilus planipennis
AAAAAAGTTTTCCACATGCTGCCAGCTTAAGCAGACGCAGTGTATTTAAAGCTTTTTGTCTATAACTACACAAACGGATTTTAATACAAAACCTACTGAAGTTATTATAAGTGTTGTGTAGCAGTGTAGATGTTAAACCCTAGCACCAACTTAATAGTTTTTGTTTCATCGTGATTAGTCGAGTTATAAAGCACTGCACCATCGAATTTTGTGCAAATCGGATCGAGATCTACAAAAATGCATCGATGCATAAGAAAAATGCACTCTTATAAAGGAATAGCAAGGTTATTATAAAAAAACTTGGTCAATAATGATAGAAATATATCCGATTTTGTTACTCAAAGGATCTTGCAGTCGGCGGCAGCCTCGGAGGTACCTGGGGCCCATAGTCCAGTCAAATGAGGGAAATGGCTAAAAAGTACCTTGTAGTGGAGAAAATGATTGAAACACAGGTCATTTTATCGGAAATTTCGTGAGGAACACGAATAGGTAAATGAAAATTATTTACCCGTCATAGGGGGGGGGGAGAAAATCCGCAAAAACAATTGGAAATTCGATTATCTCGCGAAATATAAAAGATATGAAAAAAACGTTTCAATAAAGGTTTTTCACAATGCAATTTTGCAAAAAAAAACAATTTTAGACAAATAAGTATATTTAAAAAAATGATAGTATTCATATCCGATGAAACTAAAACAGTTCTTTGAAATGATTTAGTGGTCTTGAGTTTCGTTCCGGTAGGAATTCTCATCACATAAAATTTGAACGTAATAAACGGGGGTGTTTGAAACCTTATTAATTTTTAGATCTACTTATTTCACGATAATATTTATGAAATAGTTAGGTAAAAGTATATAATGTAAAAAGACACTGATCAATTAAAACAAAAAATGCAATTCCTGAACAATAATCTTGACTAAGCATGTAATAGTCAGACTAATTAAAAGACAATTTCATTCTCTTTAAATTTTTTATACTTTTTGTGTGATATTACAAATTCTGTTT
>NW_020442226.1:0-1005 GCF_000699045.2 Agrilus planipennis
AATAGGTAGGTAATTGCTAACAAGAAAATTGGAGGAGGGAGTGGATATAACATCTTTCAATACTGAAAAAGCATTTGTAGGTGAGGGTGCAATGGGTAAAAAATCAAATGTTAATAAAGGTAACCAAATCCAATCCAACCCTAACTTAACATATTTCTACATGGTAAAAAAAATGTAGTGATTTTTGGCCTTTTTGTGAAAAATCTCCACTTCGCCCTCACATAAACACCCTTTGTAATGTTGTGCAAGGTAATTCAAGGTGCTATATTGTAAACAATGATTAAAGTTACCTCCCCTATCTATACTATGCTATATAAAAGCAACTGTCGATTGTAATCCCCTATTATTTTTATTATTGTCGTTTTTATTAATGAAGTGTAAAGATTGTCATATGACTCTGTTTTACTATGAGTAATATTATGAAAATCTGAAATCCTGAAGTCAATAATGAGTAATGATGTGTATGTTTTAATAGGTACTCTTATTTACAAATGCTAATGACAAATTTTGCCTAAAGCTAATCTGGAATTATAGTAATTGTATTATATTGCACCAAAGAATAATCCGTCAGAGAATTTGTATAATGATTATGCTAAAATTGTAAAACCTGGTTTTGAATTTTCACTATGAAAAGATTTTTTTTTTAATTTATCTGTAAAGAATTTTTAGAAATAAAAGAGACCAAACAATTTTAAAGGTTTACTGGTTGTTTGCTAAATTATTTCGATAATGCGAACTTATACGGTATTTATTGAACGTGAGCATAAATTACAAAATATGAGCAGTTGCTAATTGGTTACTTTGCTAACAGTTAAAAATAAAATGAAATTTTTTTCTCAAAATTATTTTCAGTTATCGAATTTCACTCATACGTCAAAACTGCCGACGCGCCGTTGATCGAGTATATTTATAAGAAAAATAATATAAGTAACGGTTTCAATCAATACATTCTCAATTTTAATTATCCATTCCTGAAAAACGAAAAAATCAAATCTCTTAACCCGA
>NW_020442227.1:0-1069 GCF_000699045.2 Agrilus planipennis
ATAAAATTATTAGTTCAATTTTCAGCAGTTACACGGAGATTACTCTTCGCAAATAGTTAAGGATGTGGGCTGTTCTAGTTTTAGGGAAATGCGAAGTTTAACTCAGGATAGGAAAGAGTGGAGGTACGTGTCCAACCAGTGTTAGGACTGACGATCCTATGACAATGATGATTTTATATTTAAAACCATATATCAGTAGAAAGGGGTTTTAATTTAGAATGTAACGCTAGGTACCATTTAATATCAATATTTGTCAATTATCCAAATCGCTATTTAGTCTCATTTTGTTGAAATCGTGTTTTTGAAGTGAAACTTCTTTACGCACGGTAGGGTAAGTTCGTTTCATGCGAGTCGTTATGTAACGAAATCATGCAACGCATTTCCCCCGCTGTCTGTCCCTATGTATGCTTAGATCTTTTATTTTATTTTTTTTAATAGATAGAGTAATTAAAGAGGAACGTTTGTATGTATAATACATGCATAATATAGTACAGAAACACTGATAATTTTAGAGGTTTGTAATGTGATGTAAATAAACACATTTTTTTGCGCTTACATTGCAAACGTTGGCTGAACCCTACGATAACCCACAATAACCATTTTTTATCCTTTAAATTTTACGAGACATAATGGCTTATTT
The DNA here is from genome assembly GCF_000699045.2 of Agrilus planipennis. Classification (NCBI taxonomy): domain Eukaryota; kingdom Metazoa; phylum Arthropoda; class Insecta; order Coleoptera; family Buprestidae; genus Agrilus; species Agrilus planipennis. The sequence goes on from NW_020442227.1 coordinate 641, forward strand.
ACGAAGCGATTTTAAGCAATACAGCATTATTCCTTATGCAATTAATTACTTTTAAATACATTGTGCATTTAATATAGATCAATATCGACCTTTACAGCATGCAATTTAAATGAACATTTTCGAAAATATTACATTTAAAATGCAGGCACATAGCGGTTGCGGCGGTACCGGTTGGTTTGTATTGTCTAATGACAAAAAAGCTGTGATTGTTGTATATAAAGACATTCTATAGTATATTTACTATCAGCATTGCACCCGTGTGAGGCATAGTGTACAAATAATACCATTAAACCAATTCCCTAACCCTCTATCCCGGTATGTTTGTGTGTTTGAAGAAGTTTCACTTCAGTAGCGTGTTGTATAATTACACGTTGTATTTTTTTTTTTTTTTTTTTTAAACAGTTGAATATCTCAAAAACCACCAGAAAT
>NW_020442228.1:0-1004 GCF_000699045.2 Agrilus planipennis
TAACAAAAGCAACGTTAATTTATTCTTTACTAACTTGACTACTGTTTACGATAATCTTGTTAAAGACATGTTAAGAAATGCTTGTATACCTGATTTAACTTGTCTATTTTTTAATAAAAGGCTCAATTATATTAAAAAAATGTTTAATTCTTTGCTCGTTTTCATGATTTAACCCTTATTGGTACATGAGTCAACTTACCCCGGGCATATGATCTACCTACCTACCGGGGCCAAGGGTAGATGACTAAGATTTAGTATTTTTTAAAATGCATTAAATCATCACTTTAATACTAAACTAAGAACTAAATATTACATATTTTTATTAGGTTAATAGATTTTCTATCAATTAACATGGTTTTCTTGTCTATATACATTAAAACACAAAAACTATGAACTATTCAGTAAAAAACTGGTCAACCATCCCCCGTCTCCCCTACACAGTGATAAATAGGACTGCCGAATGAAGAAGCAGCCAGTTCTATACTTTCTTTAGACTATTCATCTAAGTATAGATTGTAAACTACAGGGCTCAGTTTGTACCATAATAAATAAATAAGTTTTTAAGTTTATCTTCGTTGTTTGCAAACTTAATTGACGCTGTGAACAGGATCGCGGAACGGCACAACTGAGCGCAATTTTCTAAAAATTCGTAAGTGTCGGTGATTTTATATTCTTTGTTCGCCATTAATGACAACCAACCCCGAAATCGTGCATTAAAGACTTCACTGAGACAAAACCAGAAGATCTTTACCTGTACAGAAGAGCTTCGCCTGTGTTACGTCTTAGAAGCTGCACCCGAAGTCCTCATCCAGGTCATCATCTTCATAGCACAGAGAAAATTCACCTGCAGAAGAACCTCGCCGAGGCAATGTTGATTTGCTCCTCTGAGTACCTTTCCTTTTACCATAATTTAACGATATAAATGTAAAATATCGAATGATAAGAGAAAGATCGCCGATAAGAACATTAATATTCGATAATAGTAGTGAAAATTCTGACGAGGA
>NW_020442229.1:0-1060 GCF_000699045.2 Agrilus planipennis
AATTATTAAAAGTTAACCAATTTCGCATCCTGAAAAGTACCTACGATATTTAAATACACATAAAGTTGCTAGAAACTTTTTAATTATGATCCTTCTAGCTTAGTTAAAAGTTTACTTTCTGCATGTGCTGGTACACACACACACACACATACACACACACACACGCACACGCACACGCACACGCACACCCACACGCACACACACATACACTTATTTGTATCTTTTCTATGTGTATATTTGTAGTTCTCGTAGATAAACTATCAAACCAACCATGAACGCGTATCAACCATGACGCTATAGATAGCCCCCAATGACGATATTTTTAATTAAAAAAAATTCTAATAAAAATTTGTAGCAAATCTTCATATAAATGATCGAAGTAGGTATTCGTACTCGGTTTATGTTTTGTTTAATTATGTTGAAATTACCTTGAAATACCTACTGATACTCTTGCTACTAATTTATCCATATTATTTATTTTCATTTTTTTAAAACTTCTTTTACTAGCCAAAGTTTGAAAGAAACAATGACGTGCGGTCAACTCAGGACAGCCTGCGAAGTTTCGCATTGTATAAGTTAGATATTGAAGTTTAAATGCGTTTTCTAACACTCAAAACTTTTTCGATATTGCCCTTGGTAATCCCACTCGGTGACTCGTGTGTAATAAACTCCAAAAACTTCACGAAAGTTCGAAAGATATGTGACATTTAACATGAAACCTTGCCCTCAATTTTTCGTCAAGTCTCTGTTTTGGAAACCAGGTCGTGATCTGATACTCGCCGCTGAAAGGATTTGTTAATCCCTTTTGTATTTATAAAAACTTCGCGAAGAAAAATGGACGTATGCCGAGGCATGAATGTTAATTAGATATGAGCATTATGGTAACGTGCCTATCACGTTGAGGTGAGCTACGCCGGCATTCGTTTCAGCAAGTAGATATCCATATATTTAAATGGACCTTGTTGGAGCATACGTAATCCTAAAATGTAGCATCGTACTACAGATGGCGTTTAGCGCGCCATTTGTGGTATTTTCCAAATATTTGATTGGTTTTTTACTT
>NW_020442230.1:0-1044 GCF_000699045.2 Agrilus planipennis
TTAAAATATAGATAGTCGAATTCCCTCCCGGGTACTAGCCGAGTTCCTTCCCGTTCATATCAGCTCTGATAATTAAGTTAACAACTACTTACCGATTTTATTTATCGAAAATAAATATATATTTATAGTGCACTTCAGTACTTCAGTAAATTAAAGATAAAATAATTTCAGAAAAAAAAACACATATCAGTTATGAACTTTATTATTAATGAAACACAAAATTGAATGAGAAAATATTTTACTAATTAGAAACTGTTCACTTTTACATATGTAGCAATCCCTATATCGGCATGTCCCTTATAAATTCTAGCCTGGAATAGACGACCTTACTTCAAAGTAGGTACTTTAATATTAAAAGTTGATCCTGCCGTTATGTTTTTGTGCCCAAGGTAACGTAAATGCCCGCATTCGACATTGTAATGTTAGGTAAAGCCGCAATTGTTGCAATAATAACGGCTCTCTATGTTCCGGACATGATGTATTTGACGAACAACGAGGCGAAATATCGGTTTAGCCATTTAATGTTGCACCATAAATTGTCAATAACGTGTGTGATAGTGTTACGCCATGTATTAAAGAAAGGTCCGTTCGGTCAGCGGTTTGTCATTATCAAAACATCGACGCCGGGCAATTGCAGCAATCGGGAGCAATAATTGTAACGCGAGCGCCGGTTCTGCCAAGAACCATTTGCGACCGACGATAATAACTAATAACGGGCATTATCCGACACCTCGCTGCCCCGCTGGAGCGCCGCTTCAACTTTACCCCCAAACAAAGCGAATTTAACGAACCGTGCCTGCCGCCGAACACGGACGTTACCTTTTATCCCCTGCTTATTCGTTATTTCCTTTTCTTTTTCATCCGCAAAAAATACGTAGGCAAAGGTGAACATATTAGTTGACACAATATTTGCAATTTTATTTTCATCAACCATTTTAATTCACTTTTAATAAAATAATTCGAAGTGGTCTGTATTCTGTCGAAACTGCCAGACGCGGATCGCGATTTCCGTCTTTTTAGATCTCATCAGCGCGTCGCAGACAG
>NW_020442231.1:0-1004 GCF_000699045.2 Agrilus planipennis
TGAATCTCTACACATCATCCACTTTCTTTCCAGGTTATACCTCAGCTATTCAAGCACATTTTGAAAATGTCCCACTTTTAAACTAAAAAATATTAATTTGATTTTTTCACAAATTTTGTTTTTCTTTGAGATTCTTTTATAAATATAACAAAAATAATCTGTAAAAATTGAATCTCTACACATCATCCACTTTCTTTCCAGGTTATACCTCAGCTATTCAAGCACATTTTGAAAATGTCCCACTTTTAAACTAAAAAATATTACAGTACTCAAAAACTGGAAAGTGGAGTTGACAGGATGGACCTGTGCTAAAAAATATGAAATATCAGAATGTGCCTGCTTTATCAGTTTTTACGAATTAAGAATATTGTCGACAACGAGACATCAAAACCTAATTAATAATTATGTTAAAAACTCATGATACACTATGCGGCATTTTATTACACGTTGTTGGGATGTTTTAGGATTATGTATTTTTTTATTTAATTTACGTGGGAGTGTTTGAATTAATTTTGAGGTTCGACTTCAAATTATTCAATTGTACTTTTATGTAGTTACAATCAATGAAAATATGAAACAAAAGAAATAAAACTCAAATAGGAATAAACCAAATGTTACCAGTGCTTTATTAAACCTGGCCGTAGCTATTTGAAGTTTTCTCCGGCAGTCCTTCTCTAAACAGTCCAGTTGAACGGCTCTTTTGTCCCTTGCTGCTAATGCCTCCAAATACGCCTTTTCCGCAACTTTTCTTTCGTTTTCCGCAGTTTCTCGTTCCAGCATTTGTTGCCTTAACCAGGTTTGAAGCTGCTCTTTCATTATTTTATTTCTTTCGGCACCAGTAACATCTTCACCTTCGAATCTAAAAATGAAATAAATTTTAAATGTCATGCATACACTTTTTATCAGTCTGCAATCTAAGGAATTAAAATTAATTTTACAATTTTTGTTTGTATGAGGATATGTTAGCCCCCTAAGAAACCCCATTCTTATTCTGCCCAAAAATT
>NW_020442232.1:0-1003 GCF_000699045.2 Agrilus planipennis
TTATTATCAGTTAACTAAATTGCATTTTTTTAATGGAAATAGAATGGAAATTTTTCCTACGGGTATACATCGATAAGCTGCTAACTTAAATGTTTTGTGGTATTCCAATAAAAATTTAATAACAGATCCCATGGAAAATGTTTGTCATATACCAATAGGTCAAAAGGAACAAAAAATGTTAGCATTTTATCAGAAGTTTAAGTGAACTGTTTGAAATACTTTTACGAACTATCTTAATAGCAAACCATTTTAATTAGTTACAATTTCACCAATGATAAATGTTTTGTAGCTATTAACCCTGGAGGACATTTGGGCAAAGATGAAACGTTGATATGAATCAGTACAACAAAAAATCTTTTTGTTTACTAATTAGGTTAATGAGCCTATAGGAGCATCCAGAGACAAGCAGGAAAGACTTACCACCCTTTGCTAGAACTGCCAAAGGCGCTAAGAGATTATTATACTTTTCTTTTATGAGTATGTACTTCATTCTAACGTATGATTTGAATGATAGATATTATTATAATTATTAGAAAATGGCCTAAATAGCTAAATATTCCGTAATTCATTAAATATTAATAGTAGGACCTAATGACTATACAATAAAAAAGGTAAATATCTTCAAAGATTCCTAATTTTTGTCCTTACGTTAAAAATAATATGCTTAATCTACTATTTTAAAAGTATGCATACTGCATTTTATCAACTATTTTATTAATCCCTTTCTGATAATGGATTGTTTATGACAATTAAGGCTGCATAAGTATACCTATAAATATTTCCCTCACAGTAATACTTAAAAAAACTCAATAATAATGCTAAATACCTGTAACGGTTTTCCATTTGTCCTTGCGAGTTTAAGTTCTTTTGCAAATGACGGACTTAAAGTGCAGCATTTATGTGCTATTATAAAATTGTGCAATAATTACACAATTTTAATTTCTGACTTAATTAAACTTAATCAAAAACACGCCTCTGATTGGCATTTTAACGGAATTTAAAA
>NW_020442233.1:0-1005 GCF_000699045.2 Agrilus planipennis
GTAGGTACCTATAGATTCTGTAAACAATGAAAATATCGCTACCTGTGAAATAGTAGATGTTGATAAAAAAATATTAGTGACGAAAGTAAAGAAATAATACCGTTGCTACATATGTAAAATTGAACAGTTTTTCATTGGTAAAATATATTTCTTATTCAATTTTGTATTTTTTTCATTAATAATAAAGTTCATTTTTCCAAAAATTTTTAATGGGGCGGCAATAATTTTTCCCCGCGGGGGGCCCATGCGGCATTCCTGATGATGAGCAAATGCCGCAAGGCGTTGTATGCCTTAGGAGGCAACCTCATGGTGTCCACAAGAGGTAGTGTGACTACAAAATTATAGTCGGGTGTAAGTCCAATAAATGCAATTTAAAGCTTGTGAAAGCTAGTTTTAGACTGCATTCAGAGAAAAGGAGATAGTGATATCTTCATGGAGAAAACTAAATTTTTATGACAACGCAAAAATTACAATTTTCGATTGTAATTGCCGTAGAAATAGTAGAATTTATTAGAGACTCAAGTGATTGAAACTCACGACAGAGAGACTCATACAGATTGAGACTCACGAAATACAGACTCACAAAGATTGAGACTCACGAGATTCAGATTAAGAGTCACAAGCGAAATGACTCAGATCATGTAAGCGAAGATGTATATAGTGTAATAAATCAAGGTGTACAGTAGATGTAAGTTCAATATAAAATTCCTCAAATTAAACGTCTATGCGTTCTTATCTCAACTAAATGCACTGCTAATTAGTTTTGGTGGTGCCGCTTTATTCTGCCATACTGATAAGTATCAGCAGGATATTGCCGAAAACGAGCCCTTACAAGGCGACGAAACATAAAATGGTCCTTCGAGCCGGATTCAGTGCAAAATCCGGAAACTAGTGGAGACGTTTAATTGTGAAAATAATCGGGAAGTCGGTACTTAAAAGGTTTGTGGTGGAAGTAAGTTACTTCAAATGCGTTAGTGAATAAAGGCAAGTGTTTATGCGTATAAA
>NW_020442234.1:0-1003 GCF_000699045.2 Agrilus planipennis
TTTAATATATAATAATATCTAGTGATCCTTAACGTATAATATTAATAAAATGTCTTATTCGAAAATGTAATTCGTGACGTATGAGAACATCGACCTGCTTTAGCTACAGTTTACTTAGGTAATTAGTGGGTAAATATACCCTCATACCACACTAACGAAGCTGTGCTTGATTTCTAAAATGCTATTAATTTGAGGGACTGATGATGCACGTAACGAGGAATGTATTTATAATTTCTTCATGTAGGGTATTAATGAATTTCAATATATCGTACATACATGCACTCGTACGACATTGGAATCATATATTCATTTTCATATGTAATCTTCCTAGAATCAAGCAGATACTTGGAATCGCAGAGGTCAAAAAAGACACGCCTACGTGTGTGCGTTCATATGTAAATTTCTTAGAAAATAATTGAACACAAATCCTATATATTTGGTAATTGAACAGTCAAAATGAAATTTCATAACAAAAATCGAATTCAAATCAAAGAATTACTATTTCAGTTATATCTTCATTAAAAAATACTTTACCTATTGTTTTATTTAAAAATTTACAATAATATTATACTAAAGTAAAAAAAAAACAAATACATTTCAACTAATTCAGAATTATGCTAACTTTTCACTTCTTCATTCGTTATAATCGGAAGCTACCTGAAAAACACAGAAAAATATGATACAAGTAGTACAATATTCACTAAATTAATTCCTTTCCATTTTTTAATATCAATTAATTTTTGGTAAGCAATTGTGTAAATTTGCTTTCCCAAATGTAAGAAGTAGCTGAGGGACTGGACGAAATCGCATTCATAAAATGGTTGTAGCAATTTCAGCTGGAAATCCCGGATGAACTTAGGTGTGAAACAATAAATATAGCTATAAGAGTTATTGTTAATCTAATTATGCGTTCCTTTTACGCAAATACCGCTGAACAGTAAATTTTATTCCTGGTTGTTTGTGGGTTTAAACCATTAGAAACCTTCTTTATAGGTGGAACAAC
>NW_020442235.1:0-1084 GCF_000699045.2 Agrilus planipennis
ATGATCAACAGATACCTTTCTTTATAGTATTTACTTGATTTCTTTTATTGTTTAAGAATAAAAATTTTTCAGTGTTAGGTATTTATTTAACTCTGGATTAGTAACGTCTTTAGATACTAATTGTAAAATACGTATTTATCATCATCATAAGGTCGTCAGTCCTAAGACTGGTTGGACACGTACCTCCACTCTTTCCTATCCTGAGCTTATCTTCGCATTTCCCTAAAACTAGAACAATCCATATCCTTAACTATCTGCAAACAGTAATCTAATCTAGGCCTACCTCTTCCATTCCTAACTTCCGTTTCTGCTTCTAATATGTTTCTGACTAAACCTTCATGCCTGAGAAGGTGCCCTACTAACCTAACTCGCCTATACCTTATTGACTTCCTCTGTTCTCCTACTCTTTCTAATACCTCTTTATTTCTAATCTTCATTCTTCAATCATTCATCAGTAACACCACATTTCAAACGCTTCTAACTTTCTCTTTCCCGCCGCACCCACCGTCCATGTTTCGCACCTGTACAGAGCTGTTCTCCAAACATACACCTTTAACAACTTTTTTAGAATTTCTAAATTAACCTTTCGCGAGCATAGAAGTGACTACTTTTTATTGAAGGCGACTCGACCCTGCGCTATCCTCTGCTTTATATCCCTACTACACCTTCCGTCCTGACTTATCTGACTTCCTAGATACCTGAAATCAGTCACTTCTTCTAATTTTTCGTCTCCTATTTTTATATTCGCTCTTTTCCTACGTTTTCTTCGCTTGCATACCAGTTTTGTTTTATTTTTATTTGTTTTCATACAGTACTGTTTTGTCAATACCGCTTCCAGTTTATTTCAAGCTGTCTCTAACTCCTCCTTGCTAGATGCTAATACTGCTATAAAATACGTATTTATTTAAACAAATATTATTCTTTATAGTATCTATTTAATATTCTTTATTTGTTTAAGTATAAATTTTTTTTTAAGAAAACTTACACTGATAGGAATTTATTTAACTCTGAATTAGTATATATTTTAAATACTGATGTCTTTCTAAGGCAAAAGTAATTACCGGCTGCTAAAAACTTCTAGTAA
>NW_020442236.1:0-1001 GCF_000699045.2 Agrilus planipennis
TCTTTTCTATGTTTACCATAATCCCCTAGCAACATGCTCAAATACTGCTTGTTTGCATCTCTTTCTGTTACACATTAATTGGTGTAATGTTATTCCTTTTCCTTTATTAGTGCCCGCTGCAATTCCTGCCTGGCATCTCTTTCCTATGTTTACGATATTCTCTACAACGTCTCTCTTGAGTAAAAGTAGGAGTCCTGTTAGCAACCGCTCTAGTCTAGTTAGTAAGTTGAAAGAAGAAAGTAAATGCGACAGTTTTATTGCGGACTACTCCAATTTTGAACGTCCTACCTACAGCTCATAATTTACACCAAAAAGAATAGAAATAAATTTAACTAGAAGGGAGTCTTTAAAATAAAAATGTTTTGCTCATACAATTTTAGTATGGATATGTCATGTTTTGCTATTGTTCCTGTTATGTACCCTTAATCTTCCTTTTGTTCAGCAAGTGTCAATATTTTTTCAAGCCTTCCGGAGTTCCTCTCCAAAATAATCAAAAATTGTGCATGGTTCTTGTCAAAATTAAAATTATCCTTTAACACCTAGTGACCTTTCCATTCTATAAAACTATTTCATGATTTTACCTAGAGGGGAAGTCTGCAATTCAACCAGAAGGCAACAAGCATTGCCGAAAATCCCATATATCCGTACGTGGGCGTCACTTTTACGAACGGTGTATACCAAATGATATCAGTATATGATCCCGACAATCCAACACCACTGACCAGCGTATTCCTCACAAGAAAGCCCTTGGACAAAATATTTTTTACAAAAAATGGGAGAATGATGGCAGTAGGAGATACAAATACTGGGGAAATTTTCATTTTGGAGGTAACATTTGTAGACAATTCAGCAACAATAAACTGAATAAAATTCAACAATTGATGACCCGATAGACAAACAAATGTGTGAAGTGTACCTTGTAAAGATTTTGAATTTTTAAATATCCTAAATTAATTTTTTTATTGGAACCTACATACCATATTTTAACCTTATAATTACCT
>NW_020442237.1:0-1065 GCF_000699045.2 Agrilus planipennis
TAAAATAATTCGAAGAGGTCTGTATTCTGTCGAAACTGCCAGACGCGGATCGCGATTTCGATCTTTTTGGATCTCATCAGCGCGTCGCAGGCAGCACCGGCAGAACACCAAAACGAAGACATGAACCTGATAAAATCACCATCCGGTGCATCACTATTACTAACATCTGACACCTGCGCCCAATTACGTTTCAATATTATTAACAGTTAACAGTTTGCTTTTATCCAAAAATTGAATGAAAATTTTTACAAAGAAGCTACGGTAAATGCAGAGAAGAAAGACTAGCACAGAAGTCCAATCCTGGGTTGAAAATCCGGACTCAGTTTCGGGTAATATGTAGGAGCTTTTGCGATAGTTATCGCTTCTGCTTAGAAACGCATGCTTTATACTTTTATAGGAATTAAGGTCGGTTGCACACTAGGCGAATTTTTTCCATCGGAGCGTTTGTTAATCCCCTATGGGCAAAAATATTTCTGTAGTCGTCGTAGATTCTTAAACCAACTCACTTGAGTAAAATTGTGTTCTTCATATTACTGATTACTTATGTCGTTTGAAATTAACAGAGAGCGGCTTCTAGCATTGTTACTATTCTGTCGTTGAATAAAAATGAGAAGAAATAATAGAATTGTAATAATAGAATAATAGAATTAACGTGCTTATCACGTTGAGGTTGGCTATGCCAGGATTCGTTTTCAGCAAGTAGATATCCACACAAGTGGACCTTGTTGAAAAATACGTAATCCTAAAATGTAGCATCGTGCTACAGATGGGAAAGTGCGGTAGGATTGTGACAAAAGCAACAATTTTTCCCAACCGATCTCATTCCTTTTGTAACAAGTTTTTTATCGAGTTTGTCTCAAAACAAGTATTTTGAACCTAACAGAATTTATAAATCGAGATACCTACTATTGACCAATTTTGAATTTTAAAAAGAAAAATTTTTGTAATCGTAGTGGTCCACTCAGAATTATTTTAATTGGTATTTCTTTGGGCCTCCAGAGCAGTAGTAAAAATCATGCCAGAAGAAAGTAATTCAAAAAACGTATGGTTTTTTCTTATGACTCA
>NW_020442238.1:0-1077 GCF_000699045.2 Agrilus planipennis
AAAACTAATTTAACAATCCTCTTTAATCAATTTTAGTTTTGACTAGATAATAGTTAGAGACAACAGCGATCGATTGATATTGATTTTATGTAGGTATAATTGGCAGAATAAGGGCAGCGTAAACTCCCTTCATGAAGTATAGTCGTTTTAATTTAATTTTTCCGGTTCTGATTATAAAGTCAAAATTGTAAATCTTTTAATTTTTTATTTATTACTGGAACAATAAATCTACTAATCCGTATACCTACCACAAGGAAGAAAAAGATACCCTTATCTTTCTCGGCTAAACGTAGGTAACGAACACTGCAGATACTTTACAAAATTTGTACATCTTTCTCTCTATTTGAACAGTTTATAGAGTGCATCTCTCTTTTATTACTATATTATCAATTGCTTCATGAATCGTGAATAAATTACAGTGGCATTGACAAGTTTTACTTATACGAGGGTGGATTGATAAGTTTCCGGCCTAACCAAGAGATGACGCCACTAGGCCTACCTTGAGGTGACATTCTATAGTACCATCCTTGGATAGCTACAAGCTATCCAAGGATGGTACTATAGAATGTCACCTCAAGGTAGGCCTAGTGGCGTCATCTCTTGGTTAGGCCGGAAACTTATCAATCCACCCTCGTATAAGTAAAACTTGTCAATGCCACTGTAATTTATTCACGATTCATGAAGCAATTGATAATATAGTAATAAAAGAGAGATGCACTCTATAAACTGTTCAAATAGAGAGAAAGATGTACAAATTTTGTAAAGTATCTGCAGTGTTCGTTACCTACGTTTAGCCGAGAAAGATAAGGGTATCTTTTTCTTCCTTGTGGTAGGTATACGGATTAGTAGATTTATTGTTCCAGTAATAAATAAAAAATTAAAAGATTTACAATTTTGACTTTATAATCAGAACCGGAAAAATTAAATTAAAACGACTATACTTCATGAAGGGAGTTTACGCTGCCCTTATTCTGCCAATTATACCTACATAAAATCAATATCAATCGATCGCTGTTGTCTCTAACTATTATCTAGTCAAAACTAAAATTGATTAAAGAGGATTGTTAAATTAGTTTT
>NW_020442239.1:0-1058 GCF_000699045.2 Agrilus planipennis
ATAACTTAATAAAGTATTTGTTTATTATATGAAAACTGTCTTTCATTTCCACAAAAAAAAACGAAATTACTTTCCGAACAACCCTATATTTACGAACAGTAATCTACTATAGGTCTACCTCTACCCTTCCTAACTCCCGTTTGTGCCTTTAATATGTCTCCGACTAGACCTTCATGCCTGAGAAGGTGTCCTACCAACCTATCACGCCTATTTTTTATTGACTTCCAAGTCCTTTGTTCTCCTATTCTTTTTAAAATCTCTTCATTTTTAACTTTCTCAACCCACGTTATTCTCATCATTCGCCTGTAACACCACATTTCGAACGCTTCTAATCTTTTCTTTTCCGCCGCGCCCACTGACCATGTTTCGCACCCGTACATACACCTTTAACAACCTTTTTCGACTTTCTAAATTAACCGTTCGCGAGCATAGAAGTGACTCGATCCTGCGCTATCCTCTGCTTTATATTTCTACAACTTCTTCCGTCCTGACTTATCTGACTTCCTATTAGATACTTAAAATCGCCCACTTCTTCTAATTTTTCGTCTCCTTTCTTTATATTCCCTCTTTCCCTACTTTTTCTTCCCTTGCATACCAGTATTTTTGTTTTACTTTTACCAAAACTGGTTCTGGGCGTGAATTGGTAACGTAGATCCGTACTCGTGAATTGAGATAAAAACTGAGAAACTACGACGGAGAATGTTGACAGAGCTTGTTGTCCATCTACTAAAATAGACATAACAAGGATTACTACTACACATATTAGTGGATAAATGAACGTAATCTGGAAAAGTAATTGTAATTTTATTAAGGCAACTTTCCACATCATTGAGGTATTGTCAAGACGCGTCACCTACTTTAACCCTCCAAGTTACAAGAATATTTCCCATAAATAGAAATGCAGTAAGCGTTCGTGGGCACACACCTGTGCAGCCTAATCTAGACAATTGAATTTGAGGTAATTTGTAGTGGGTAAATAAAAAATCTAAAAAAAAAAATAGACAATTGAATTTGAGGTAATTTGTAGTGGGTAAATAAAAAATCTAAAAAATGATTTC
>NW_020442240.1:0-989 GCF_000699045.2 Agrilus planipennis
AAAAATATCCTATTTAGCGATACGTTTATAAAAATTTCAAGTCCAAGAAAACAAAAATACTTAAGGGATTAACTTTTCATTTTTGCATAGGTATTTTTATAATTTTTGAAATTTAGTTAAATTAAACAATCCTAAAAAGTTTAGATTTCGAGACCGACACGCAAATTTTCTCGCTGTTACCCCCCTCAATAAGTATAGTAGGACATATTATTCACCGGTCTGTCCATATTTGAATAACATAATACTTGTTTTATCATGTAATATGTTCCAAATTTTTCGCAAGACTTGGGCATAGGTACCAGAGATCATACCTTACGAAGTAGTCCTATTTTTATTAGCACTATAATTGAAGATTAATCCCACATACGGTACATATTAAATTTTCCCACATCATGTATTTCTTAAATATTCTTTTATGGTTTGCCTCAATTATATTTCCATTTAAAGAAAACTGTTACAAATATGTGACATTGATGCCAACATTAGTAGTTAGTACAGAAAAAGTAAGTACCACACTGTGTTTCCATAACAAAAGTTTACGATTTTGGGAAAACAATCTTAATCAGAACGATTAGCATAAACAATCTACATAAATAACTCCTGTTAATAATTTTTTGGTATTCTTATTTCAAATGATATTCTATTAACTTGTATATCCATAAACCCCTTAAATACAACTTGATAGTTTACACCTTTAGTTCATATTACTACGACTTTTCTAAAAGCAATTTAAAGATTACAGTGCAGGAAAGGAGTTTTACTAATCTACAACTACATAGCCTCAGAGTACAATTATGTATCAAAACTTTCATAAATTTTGTGTCGGAGGATCTGTGACCCTTTGGCGCGGCGTTTATAGCTAGATTACTTTTCCGAAAAGCCGCAATAGAACTATTAGATTCGAGAAAATCGATAAGACTAGTTTCAATTACTTCTCAACAATTTTAATTGAGTTTAAATAGTTTTTGAGATTTTCTATTCGTCTTTAT
>NW_020442241.1:0-1029 GCF_000699045.2 Agrilus planipennis
CTCACCCGAACCACCACCCACCCATTCCCACGATTCCTGAAAGCAGGCCGCCCACCAGCATTACTGGCTGGTGGGAATGAAACACCCAAAAGTTTTTTTTTTTTTTAATCACAGAAGATATTTTTCCGAAGCTTTTCAAGTTTTACTGTTTTTACATTATCTGGTTGTCACTTTTAGTTAACGAAGTGCAATGTAGACTACGAAAAACAAGTTTAATCTACAATATTCCCATCCGTCTTATTCAATAGGTAAGACTACGTAGTGCCCAGCAGCAGCACCGATGGCAACGTCCTCTTTTTTTTTATACAGTCACTTAAAATTTGATTAACTCCTGTCAATCTAAAGTTGGAAAAATAACATCGGAGAACTCCCAAGACGGCAATCGTAAGGCGAAGGCAACGCTTAGTTATACAATATATATGTTATCGTGTTGGCAAAATTATCACGTAGATTACGATCTCGGCAATTAATATCGCCTTTATTATGTACGAATAGGTTAATTTATAAACATAGGTCAGCATCGCGAAATGCGAAAGAAACGGAATTAATTAAACTTTCGGTTCTGAAAAAAATTTGGACCCTGAATAAATACAACAGCGGGCATGTGAAAGGTGTGGGTTGTACGCTATGCACTTTATCAAAAGTTCCAGTCGTGAACTCTTCTACTTGTGATGTGTTCAATCTTCCAAAAAAGGCTAATTAACATGAAATAAGCGGACACCCCAAAATATAATACAAAAATGACTAATTTTGTTACAACTTTTTTGAAGTGAAACTTCTTTACGCTCGGTAGGGTAAAGTTCGTTTCATGCGAGTTTGCTATGTAACGAAATTATGCAACGCATTTCCCCCGCTGTCTGCCCTATGTATGCTTAGATCTTTAAAACTACGCAACGGATTTTAATGCGTTTTTTTTTAATAGATAGAGTAATTCAAGAGGAAGGTTTATATGTATAATACATGCATAATATAGTAGAGATGTTATGTGATGTAAATAAACACATTTTTTGCGCTGACATTGCAAACGCT
>NW_020442242.1:0-1058 GCF_000699045.2 Agrilus planipennis
TACGAGGGTGGATTGATAAGTTTCCGGCCTAACCAAGAGATGACGCCACTAGGCCTACCTTGAGGTGACATTCTATAGTACCATCCTTGTATAGCTTGTAGCTATAGTTTCAGCCCGATCTCCTTGCTAGTGTAGGTTTGACAGCACGCTGAACAAGACGCCTCTGTGGTTTTCGTAAAAATGGACTAGCACGAACGAACTATATCAGCAAGACTAAAACCAAGACTAAGGCCGAATAAGCAAGACCAAAACTTATCACTAACGACCACAAGTGCTACAGCACAACCGCAGCTCTGCATCCTTATCGCAGTCGTAAGTCATAACATATAAAACCAATTTTGTTTTTCATCCTCATCGTCTGAACAATTGCCACATGTCTTTAATAAAAATAATAAAATTTTATCATTAATAACTGTTCTACAATACTCTAAGGTCATTTTTTTCTAACTCCTTTTTCAAAAACCTGTAGAAAATTGAGGTACGTTACATAAATGATGCAATACACAGAGTCAAAGCAATACTGGATGGATAAATCAATCAGTCTATCACATCCTTCTGGCGCCGCTGATCTAGTATATCGGTCGACCCTTAATTAAATTTCAAAATTGCATACACCCTCCCGTAACCCCATTTTCCCTTAGCCTTTTGTGTAATTTAACGTTTTATTTTGCTCAAACTCTTAAGTGTTTACAAAGTTTCAGAACATCAAATCAGTCTACGTACAAACTTTTCTAGCAACAGCAAATTCAGAAAAATACCCAGTGCAAACTTCCTCTTCCGGAAATTAAAAATATGGTCAGTATAAAACCTACACTTAAGTACATACAGTCTATTTCAATTTGTTAGAATTATGACCTTGAATAAATCTGCGCGAATGTAGACAGAATACACACTAGGCGTGAGCAAGACAGAAATAGTTGGAACAAGCTTGAACGAGTAGAGCTCTCGATGGGCAGTCTTAGGAGATCGGCTAGAACTGTACAGTACTAGACGAAAATGTTTAGCAATTTGTTAAAACAAAAATGTATATAAATTAACAATAGAAAACAAAGCAAAAG
>NW_020442243.1:0-986 GCF_000699045.2 Agrilus planipennis
ATCCTTAATAAGGCAGTGATTAGTATCTCACCAACTTATTAAAATGATGATATGCAATTATCAAGCCAAGTTTTTTTAACAACACTTCGTTCATTTTGTTTAATATCACTTAATACATTATACCAGCTTAATAAATTGTAGAAAACGTTTCATTATTCAGCGTTTAGTTGTCTAGTATAATATGCAACTATATTTTTTTGCTATAAACACTTCGTGATATCACATGAAATTTTACCTGTTAATTATACGTATATTCATCAATTTCTAATAAAATATATAATTACAACTGAAAGCTTTGGTAAAAGCATAAAATATCTCTGCATTATTTTGTTTATATATAAAATTATAAGCATATTTTAAAAATTGGCCCAAATAGGTATGTTGACGTTTTACATCATCTACAGAATATGTTGATTGCAGGCTTTAACGACCGGTGTTGAATATAGGTGAGTTGTTGTCCGGGCTGATGGGCCGTAGTCTGTTAGATTGTTTTCCCAACAAAACATTGGGTCTGTTGGCAAAAAAACTCAACAGACCACGGCCCATCAGCCCGGATAACATCTCATCTATATCTACAGAATGCCCATTTTATCCTAAATAAAATAGTTAGGTAGGAAATACAAATTATTTCTATAAAATAACAATTTCTGATCGTCATTAAACAAGAAAACGTACTTAAAACGTCCTGTACAAATTATTCTAAATCTTAAGAAGAAAACAGGACTCATTTGAAAAGAATCAGTTTGTGCTTCAAAATGCATCAAAGTTTGCCTCTTTTTCGTACTTGTACAATTTTAGATGAGGCAAATGGAAAATTTGATAAATGTAACATAAAAACGAAATGTTATATTACAGTTGGTTTTTTTCATTGTTGTTGGTCTTCGTAATATTTTCATTGTCTTTTGATGGCAAAACTTTTACAGCGATTTCTGAACTTGCAGCATCAACTTTCTTTAATAAAAGAATAATTATAGCTATAACGTGAG
>NW_020442244.1:0-1029 GCF_000699045.2 Agrilus planipennis
TGAACGCTCACAACGCGTTCTTAATGTTCGACTTGTATTATTTGCCGCTTTCTACCTGCGTACAATGAGATTTATATTGTACTTATAAAACAAATAAATTTCAATGCATTTTTCAGTTTTTAGGAAACTATTTAGCAATTGAAAACAAAACCGCATCAAGCCTGGATTTAAACTAAGTCATTGATACTTTTGCGAAAACTAAAGGTAGCAGAAGATCGTAAATATAATTGTTATTTAGTCAGTTGGTAGGTCCGACCTTTATATAATAAACCCTTGAATCTTTTCTATTTCATTTTATTGCCCAATGCCTGCACCAAGTATTAACTGTAATTTATGTTGTTATTGTTTAATATTTTTATTACTTGCCTTGCAGTGCACGAAAAGGAGCTGATGATAAAGTAGCTTAGCATTTTTGAAGTATTTGTATACTTAATATTTTTACTTGATAAATCTTAACCAGTTTAGATAGCAGTGGGGTCCCATTTTTTGATTTGCCCCAGGGCCCTTGATAACCTAGCTACGCCACTGATGGTAAAGATTACATTGGGATAACGCAACACAGCATATTGACAAGGAGGAAAGAAGATGAAAGAGCCATCAGATTACTTCAACCCGAAGAATCAGCTATAGCTCAACACACGCTTGAGGAAGGTCACACCATACAGTTCAAAGACACAACTGTCCTGGTTAGAACGTCAGGATTCTACAATCTGGCTATAAGAAAAGCTCTGGAAATTGAACAACATCCTAATAACATAAACAGAGATGATGGCTTACATATTAGCAAAGCTTGGAAACCCACACTGAAAAATTAAAAATGTGCTACCAATCGAAGAGGACCGGATCAACATAAAAACAACATGGACACAGTGAACCATAAAACCACTCACCGTAACGACCAGTATAAGAAGGGTAACCCGTTCTCAAACTGCAGCCGAGCGGCATGGCCTAGAGGTCTAGACCATTGCTTAGCATTCGGGAGGACGCCGGTTCGATTCCGGGTCCGTCTGCCTTGGTCCAAGTTTTTCT
>NW_020442245.1:0-1025 GCF_000699045.2 Agrilus planipennis
ACTTAAAATACAGGGACATAACGGTTGCGGCGGTACCGGCCGGTTTGTATTGTCTAATGACAAAAAAGCTGTGATTGTTGTATATAAAGATATTCTATAGTATATTTACTATCAGCATTGCACCCGTGCGAAGCATAATGTACAAATAATACCATTAAACCAATTCCTTAACCCCTGTCCCGGTATGTTTGTGTGTTTCAAGAAGTTTCACTTCAGTAACGTGTTGTATAATTACACGTATTTTTTTTTTTCATTCAAATCGAAGTTATGTTTTCGTTGAAATTGCAATAAACAGAAAATTGTAAGAAGAAAAAAGTATGAAATTCGCCCGTGTGTCGTAAATCTTCCCAACTTCGTGGCAGCCTCGAGCGCGTAATTTATGGGAAGAGTGAGACGAGAAACCCTCTATCGGTATTAAATACAGTTCCCGGGAGTAAAGACAAAGAAACTTTGGAACGGAATATTTCTCTTGTTCAGGCGTCCCGACTGTCGCCATCCGTCTTCGGTTATCTTCTTGCGGCACTACTGCGCCTCGGCCTAACAAACTAAGTATCCGTAAATTTATACAGGGAAGAAACCAGGAACCTTCATCCAGCACAACTACCGATAGAGGCGGACGGTAAACTACCCAATTTTTAAATTAAAATCCAATTTTGCTTACGTTTCTTATCATTAGAAAGATGTACACAGGCTTCTAAATAATATAACCGCATACTAGTAGTTGCAGATAAGGAGAGGCGGATCCATTTGAAGGTCCTATAGATTGTTCAGATGAGGTTAGCCATGTAGAGGCTCGTATCAGGCAATATACTGCTGCTAACTATTATTAGTGTAGAATAAAGCGGTACCAAAATGATTACGAGAGATAGAAATGTTCAGTCTCTCAGAGTCTCTCAAAGCGGGACTCGAGTCTCCGTCTCTCATCGAGTCTCTCTGGTGTCGCTGAGAGAGACTGTCAAAAAAACTGTTTAGCGTCTCTGAACGAGAGACTCGAGCTGCTTATAGAGAGATCCTTATTTCGTATC
>NW_020442246.1:0-1010 GCF_000699045.2 Agrilus planipennis
AAAATGAAACCATTCCACCAGTATTTTCTTATGACGTTGTCACGTTCAACTATCGTCAGTAAACCGACTTTACAAACAACCGATTTTTTTAGATCAGATAAATATTATGACATTGGGATGCAATTCGGCTGCGGCCCTCTGTTCTCCTACTAATTCTGATACCTCCTCATTTCTAACCTTTTCTACCCATACTATTCTAGCATATTCTCCAATAAAATCATATGTCAACACTCATTTCTACCTGCTATAAAAATATTAACCGACATTACTGTTTGCTGTTTATTTCGAGCCCTATTCCCGGCTGTATTGTACCAATGTTATCGAAATGTTTGTACATAACACGAATCCAAGCTCCGCCTTTCGCATATATGAAGGCTTATGACATTCTGAACTAGCTATAGGTACATACTCATATACGCATGCTTGTACACACTAACAGTCATAGATTTTTTTGTTCAAAACTAATTTCAAAAACTTCCAACATGTATTTTTGAGAATAGTAAAAGGTATCAAAAGTATTTACCTTTTCGATTAAATTCCGAACCATTGCTGGTAGATAGAGGTACCTCCATGTAGGTGTGGATATTGCAGCCTGACTATTACGCACATAACGTAGAACCAATCGCAAAAGTAACTTCATCTGTAATAAATAAAAAAAAATTTTTTTGGATATACACTTTTACTTAAATATAACAAAATTTTTTTTCTACTTTCACATTTCCTAAGTACCTAATTTTCAGTATCGTTTTAATTTTTTTGAAACAAAAAAGAATAGTGTTCATATGAAAAATTGAGGTCCCTTGTCTATAAGACCCTTAATCTTATAATCCTTCCTCTCACCGCTTAATACGAAGTAATTGCAATGTTAAGTTTGGTTTTCATATTAAATTCTCTATAGGAAAGTTTGGATATAATGACTATATTGACCAACCGTTTAATACGAAGTAATTGCAATGTTAAGTTTGGTTTTCATATTAAATTCTCTATAGGAAAGTTTGGATATAATGACT
>NW_020442247.1:0-1001 GCF_000699045.2 Agrilus planipennis
TTCGTCAATACCGCTTCCATTTTATTTAACTCTTCCTTGCTAGAAGGTAATACTGCTATATCATCTGCAAATCTATACATACTTTTGCCCCTGTATATTTATCCCTACAGTTGTAGGTACTGTTTTTATTGATGTTGATCCTACAGACACCAAATAAAATTTAATTTATTGTTCTGTATGAAAATTCATATAAACTTTTGAAACGTCTTCTAAACAAGTTGAAGTTCAAAGTCTACCGGTTGGTGTTGTAAGCTAAATCTCTATTTATTTATTAATAACAAAAAACTCCAAAGTTAGTTGTTAAATGATATATCTCGAAAATTAATTAATCGGGAATCGTTTTCTAAGAATTTTGGATTATAGGCATTTATTAGCACACCACAATATGTTGTAATTTCAGTTTTATACAGCTGTCGTATATCAGTTCTATATTGTTTTGTGGGCTGTTTTGTTGTAATTCATAGAATTTCGTAGTTCCTTGCTAAAGGTACAATAAGTGGTGATTTGGTAGGTGCTGATATTAATGTGGAATTTCAAAATTCCATGAATCATGACATTGAACCCGGAAAACAATATCGATCCAATATTTTAGATTATCCATTTTCAAGGAGTTTAGAATTTTTTGGGCTCTTTCCAATTAAAGAATTAGAAGGCATTCACGGAATGTCTCTTTGTTCCATTTTTAAGCTTATACCTTCAATGGCCAATGAGAGCAACTTTCATTCATCATTTTTTATCGGTGAAACTAGCAAAACCGCAAAAATGTATTTTACATTTTACAAATAGAAAATTCGCTTGGAAAAGTATTTTAAATAAAATACAAAATGCTTTTCTCAAAAAAGTATTTAAATGCAAGATAAAAATAGGTATTTTTTATTTTGTATTTGCATCTTAAATGTAAGTACATATTTCAAATAAATCACATCTCCGTAAATAAGTCGATTGCAGAAAATAAATTGCTTATTAAGTCTTGTATTCTTTTGCAGAAAGTGAAAGACAGT
>NW_020442248.1:0-1079 GCF_000699045.2 Agrilus planipennis
TAGGTTAGTATTAACATAAAAAAAAATAGTTATTACAGTTATTACTTCTTTCTCAAAGGTTTACTTCAGGCGGGCGCTATACAAAAGTTTATTTCCGTATAAACATTTATTTAATATATTCAACGAAGTGATATCCTTATTAACTCACCTCAATATCTCCCAGATTGATGATTTTCATTTCATTTTAAATTTTGTGGCTACTTTGTTGTTCAGGGATTTTCTCTTTAAACTTCACCACTCATCATCATCATCATTAGGTCAAAACCTAAACGCTTTTAAAAGTACGATCATTATCATCATAAGGTCGTCAGTCTTAAGACTGGTTGGACACGCTGCTCCACTCTTTCCTCTCTTCGCGTTTCCCTAAAGCTAGAACAACCCATATCCTCAAATATTTGCGAACAGTAATCTAATCTAGGTCTACCTCTACCCCTTCTAACTTCCGTTTCTGCCTCTAATATGTCTCTGACTAGATCTTAATGCCTGAGAAGGTGTCCTACTAATCTAACGTGCCTATTTCTTATTGACTTCCATAGAGTCCTCTGTTCTCTTACTCTTTCTAATACCTCTTCATTTCTAACCTTCTCTATCCACGGTATCCTCATTATTCGCCTGTAACATCACATTTCGAACGCTTCTAACGTTTTCTTTTGCGCTACGCCCACTGTCCATGTTTCGCATCTGTACAGCGTCATGCTCCAAACATACACCTTTAACAACCTTTTTCGAATTTCTAAATTAACCGTTCGCGAGCATAGATGTGACTTCTTTTTATTAAACTTTACCACTACCAGCTAACATTATAAAGGGTGTCCCAGTTATAATAATTAATATTTATACCACAGACTCCTACGGACATTTGGAACATAAAATGTTATAAGACAAAATAAAAAATTATAAAATTATAACAGTTTTGATGCCGGCCCTGCACAATCGCAAATTAATTACGATTGTCAGCCGATCGTAGAAAAATTCACCTTCAGTAGGTCGCAATCAGCTGTTTTTTGGGGTAATGTTATTGTTTATGTTTGGTATTAAGTTACAGATCGGCAGAAGAAAATGCACTCGCGTTAAGGTCC
>NW_020442249.1:0-1004 GCF_000699045.2 Agrilus planipennis
TTGTTTATATTTGCTCTTTGTCTGCTTTTTCCTCCATTGCAAACCAGTATTTATGTTTTACTTTTATTTATTTTCATACAATACTGTTTTGTCAACACCTCTTTCCATTTTATTTAAAGCTATCTCTAACTCCTCCTTGCTAGATGCTAATACTGCTATATCATCTACTAATCTAAGTGTACTAATCTCTTTTACCCCTGTATGTCTACCCCTACACTTGTCTATTTTTAATGGTGTTGCAGAGTGTGCATTCTTGTCTCACTCTCTGACTCCTGTATTTAATAATGTAATATTATTACAGCATCACATGTAATTATGTAACGTATGACAAATAACCAGCACTTAATACGTTATTATCACATTATTAGGCACGTTTATGGTGTTTAGTCCTGTCTTTTTTCCATTTTGTAAAACACGCGATTGGATTTTCAATTGAATACAATTTTAATTATAATGAATGAATGTTCGGTATATATTTGACTAATCGTGGGTAAATTTTATTTAGAATTAGTTAGAATGAACCTTGTATTATTAAATCAAAGCTTGACCTATCTATTAGACAAAAACCATGGTTATGCACTGGCGCCAGTGCAAATTTGGAATTGGGTCAATTTGAGAAAGCACTGCTACAGTTGTTTTAGCTATTCGAGTGATTTACAGCAATTTGAGATTTCCGACTTCAGACTACGGAACAGAGGAAGATGGGTTCTGAGTTATTACTTTATAGCGAGTTATCGTAATTCCGATGACGAAAATAAGCTTTGTTTACAACACCTAGCAATTGTGTTAACCAGCCTAATCGTTAAATTAAATATGAAATAAAGTTTTAATTTGACATGGGTGCGTCAGTTTTCTAAGATAAATTTTATGAGATACATACCTGTACAAATTTAGGAAAGTCTGTTTTGATATCTTTGGTATATTTCGTTTACTTTCTCTAGCTATGTGCCCTTTCCAATGTCTTGAATGCGCGCTGGCAAAATCGTAGGTAGGGAGAAAAAAGC
>NW_020442250.1:0-1018 GCF_000699045.2 Agrilus planipennis
CTTGGTCTTGCAGTCTTGGTCTTGTTCTTGCGTTTTTGCAAGACCAAGACCAAGAACAAGACCGCGTATTTTTAGCAAGACCAAGACCAAGACTGGGAGCGCAAGACCAAGACCAAGACCAAGACCAGGTATATTGGCGCAAGACCAAGACCAAGACTGGCTAAGTCTCGTCTTGTTCTTGCGTTTGGGCAACACTACTTCTGTTCCTTCTATCCTGAGTTATCTGACCTAGTTCCTACCGAAAATCAGCCACAACTTCTCCTATCTTCATATTTACTCGTCTGATATTTCAGCCAATTGTTTCAATTAATCAGTTGCCGGATGAGGTCTATTCCTTTTCATTTTCGGTAAGCCAAATAAAGTTTGTCAAACATTAACTCAACAAAACAATAGTTGGTTGTCCGATCCGTAGCAACTTAGTATCTTATCTGAAACTTTAGTGATAAGTTGTTTCTTGCAACGGCACTACTTCAAATATTGATGAATTTACGACGAAACGGGGGATTACCACACCTTGTAGAAATTCTGAATAACTTACAAAGAGCGACCGCACAACCTACATTTGTTACACAGGGCACTTCGTCGGTAGAGGTTACTTACTAAATAATAAACTTCATTCCTCATACGCTGCAACACATAATACTGCAACCATTTTTAATCATTTCTGTCATGTAAAGCTAGTAAAGTGGAAAGTATCGCCTGTTAATTAAACACATGCTTGGAAGAAACCGTTTGACGTGTAACAGAAATTAAAATAGAACTTCTAATGTAAGATCGTAAGACAGAATTGGAGATTAAAAGCATACTGGTAAGATAAACCTGACCAGTAATAAGAAAATTTTAAGAAGAATTCTGTGGATACGTCAAGAAACCAAGTTTTATCATCATCGAGAGTCCTAAGACTGGTTGGACACGCACCTCCACTTTTTCCTATCCTGAGCTAATCTTAGCATTTCACTAAAACTAGAACAACCCACATCCTTAACTATTTGCGAATAGTAATCTAATTTAGGTCTAC
>NW_020442251.1:0-965 GCF_000699045.2 Agrilus planipennis
TTACTTATATACATATAAGACGGATTTATAAGTTTGTTTTTTAAAATGAGAAACATTTATGTATGTGTATGAGATACTAGTCGTAATTCCTGGTGTTATCCAGGTCGTTCCGGTCGTTAGGGGTTAAAATCAATCAATCGATTTACTACTTTTCATCATAGGGTCTTCTGCTTTTACATGCATCTACAGTGTTTTTTTATCAATTTTTGCATTTCTGGAAAACTGAAGCAACCCAATCTGTAATTATTTACGGTTAAAAGTCTAATCTAGATCTACCAATATATCTCATCTATTTTTTATTGACGCCTCTGTTTCATACGATTCGGTGAGTCTCGACTGGCAGAGTCTTTATCGCATGAAACTTCCCAACAATCCTAATTAAAGGGTTGTAGGTTTTTTGACAGCAACATTTGAACTCCCTTTAATGTTGCTGATGGCATGCTTCTTAAGGGTGTAAAGGTGGTGAGATAAAGAAAGACAGTACAGAAGTATTAGTAACCGGCGAGAAAACGATGTGGGGTCCTATAAAAAGCAAAGCTAATATTTTGAGGAAAAGGAGCGATGAAGTAAAGTCCGCTAGGGATATTAAGTGAGGTTGGTAAATCTGACGCGAAGCTGGAAGGAAGAGGTAGTCCATTAGTCGATATGGTTCGGGAATCGAGTACATCATAGACTGGCGTTGGGTTAACGATTACAACCCTGTACTGAAATCTACATTTAGAGAGCGAATCACCTGATCCACACACAGCGCATGGTTTTCTCCCGGAAGTCAAGGAAGAGTACCTAAAGCTACGGCCGTTTAACTTAATCTCCCTTAGTGACTCGCGGCTCCTACCTAATAATTTGTGTTTTATATTTATTGATGTTCGTTTGTCGTTAATTTAAGTCAAATTGAATAATGCTGGTGTTGACGGCCCTACAAATGTTGTACCATATATTTGAATTGATAATTGGGACGTTTTCCG
>NW_020442252.1:0-992 GCF_000699045.2 Agrilus planipennis
TCGTTTCAAGAAGTTGGAGATGCCCCTTCCCTTTATTAGGATGCCCCGTAGCATAATTCCAAATTCAATTATATTTGTCTGCGTAGCTCATTTCTCCACCGATTATCGAGCGAGACCTAGACAAAAGCGTACAGTACCATTTGCAAAATTATTTAAACTGCCTCGTTAAAATTTAAGAATATGCTTTATTTAAAAGCATATTTAGCCAAAAATAATAACAATAAAAAAAATAGCGGACTAAACGCCATTTTTTGCGATCAGCAAAACAAGAAAACCTATTGAGTCAGTTATCAAAATAAAAATGTTTAAGGTAATTTTAAAGATATATACGACTATAGCTTACAACAATTCTGAAAATATATAAATACCTCTCTTTTCTCTTATATATAACAATTTAAAGAAATGAGAAAACCTCAAATTCCTTGCGGGTGAATTCACAAGCAAAAGATACCAAGTAATGATTTTGAGTATAAAACTCAGCTTTTGGAGTTGAGAACATTGAAATTGAAAGTTATTTTGATTATCAATTTATTTTAATAATCATCATTTGGTGAAAAAACAATAAATGTTTCACTCACCTTATATTTTGGGTAGAATAAGATTTTATTTTATTGATGTGCAGGAGAGTCAGTGTGAGTATAAAACTCGGTTTTTGAGGTTGAAGGTCTTCGCTTGGCAGCGATCATGGAAAAAGGTGTGCAACAGTTTTCTTAAAACCGCAAGGTTCATAAATCTGTTTAAGATTTTTTTTTGTAAAAAATTGAATTCTCTCCTATTATAACTGATGATGAGATACGTTTGAAAATAAAAACGCTACAATTAAAATTTTTTTTATTTAGAGAGGTGTTAGGGCATTGCAAAGGGATCAAACTAAGTGGTAACCTATAGGAAGGAATATATATTACATAATATCTATACATTTATGAAATATGTATAGAAATAATATAAGAAAGATTTAATAGTAAGAAATCAACATGTCATTAAATGAAACA
>NW_020442253.1:0-1044 GCF_000699045.2 Agrilus planipennis
CAACTCGCATCCCGAATAGTAAGCAGATGGGGAACATATGTGAAGAAGTGTTTCAATTTATGAATTAGGATTTACTTATTTACTTTATGGTTTCACTTTAAAAATATTGGACAATGTTAAAACAGGTCTCCAATTGCTTGTTTTTGATGTATCAAATACACAACAAAGTCAGCAAAGGAAAATCCAGCAGACTAACAAACCTGGATTTTAATATTTTAGAAGTTAATGCACTGAAGAAGACAACCTTATGGTAAAAAAGAAATATGAACAGAATAATCTACAAAAACGTTACGTATTTATAAATTATTTTATTCTACTTAAATTGGACAACGTGGTTGCTTCTTGAAAAACAGAATTGATGAACACGTAATAGGATTTACTTATTTCAAAGCGTTTTCGCTTCTTACACACTCTGTAATCGATTAAATTGTATTGTTTTCAATGCCTGACAATCAATAAGTCAGTAATAGAATTTCCAGCAGATTAAGAAAATATATTTTAATGTTGTAGAAGTTAATAAACAGAAATTAGAAGAAAACAACCTCACGCTAAACGATTAACAAGAACAGAATAAATTATAAAAAATGGTACATTATTGTTATATGTTATTATTTAATTTTGGTGAAAATAAAAAGCTCACACTTATTGGAATAATCGAACTGAATTATTAACGAATGGCACACACGTACTGTACACACAACTTGTCACGATATTTGCCCTACAGTTTAAAACGGTAAACGTATTCTTAAAAAAAAAATATTCTCGTGACCTCATATATTGCTAGTCCCCGTAAGCGGCGGCAATGTCGAGCAAGAGAGACAGCAACTACATACTTCTTCTCACTCGTTCATACTTGATCCGTTATGCGCAAGCGTTGCGACTGTAGTGGGAGAAGCCCTCATCTCTCAAAGCTTATAATGTAGTTAGAGTAGAGAAATAAAATAATTCGAAGTGGTCTGTATTCTGTCGAAACTGCCAGACGCGGATCGCGATTTCGATATTTTTGGATCTCATCAGCGCGTCGCAGGCAGCTCCGACAGAACA
>NW_020442254.1:0-962 GCF_000699045.2 Agrilus planipennis
TTTGGAAAAGGCTTATCATCCCCGATATGGTTCCTATTAAACCTACTTGCCACGCTTTAAACTTCGACGACCACAAAAAACCTGGAGGTAGAGAATTTACAGCATGCAATAAATCAAGTGTTAAACGAACACAAGTGAGAATCTCATATTTACGTCGTTTATCCAAATTTGAGTATTCCCTGGAAATTAAATTAAGTTTTCCTGTTGATTTGCAAACATTACAACTAATGGTTAATAAACAAAGTACTGAATGGCTAATAAAAGTTGATTAATAAAATAAAATGATTTAGATAGAACAAAGTACATAAGTATTAAGAGACAATAAAAGAAACTTAAAAAGAAAACACTTCACAAGATTAATATAAAACCCAATTTTATCAAGAATTTATTGTCTTGATTAAAGTTTATTTATCATTTAAAATTCTGAGAATCACCAAAAGCAACACAATACATTAGGTACCTACACAATTCATAATACTAAAATACTACTACTTTTAAAAGCAGTGGTGACATATTGAATAGGTACTTAAAGGTTTATTATTTGTATTAAGGTAAAAATAGTAAACTAAAAATTAATATTTCTTTTATAATTTTGACAATGATTTTCTAAACTTTTGAATAAGTACTCAAAAATAAATAATATTCCAATTTATACAAGTACCAAGTACTTACAAGTGCTTTCTCGATAAGGATTTTTGTGTCAGAGACAGAATTCTCAAATACCATAAGTTTCTAAAAAATAAATTATTTAATGCTTTATATAAAACGAAAGTATTTTTAATTGGTATCCAATCGTAAATAAACTGCTGAAATGGTAAAGATAGAATAACTTGCCTCATTAGAGAAAAATATACAGAAAACACCCAACAGAGAGTGTTAATATTATCATAATACTCCACATCTTTCACATTAATTAATTTGGTAGACCCAGTTACTGATACGGCAAGTGTACTAAGTTTGCA
>NW_020442255.1:0-963 GCF_000699045.2 Agrilus planipennis
CATTGTTATGGAGCTAATGAGATTTAGTAAGTCCTTGTCTAACGCTTGAAATACTTCAGTAACAGCACATAACCATCAGATGGCGATACCCTACCTCTTTTTGGATATTGAATCAACTCCCTTTTTAAGAGTTTCTTCGGTTTGACCAGTAGATAATGGAGACTTCCTATGGCGTGCTGATAAGATCTAATAAGATCGAAATCGCAATCCCCGTCTGGTGCATTAAGTAATTACGTCACTAAGGTATTGCGAGATCACAATGGGTAGTATTTCTAATAGCAATAATTATTATTATCTTGTTCGTTGTTAACACTTACTAAACCAAAGGAGACTACCGAGATCCCTATATAGAGTGGTATGTAGATGAGTAAGTAGTGAACCAAACTATACTTTAAACCTATTATTATACACTTAATTCGAGTTCCATAGGATGATGGTAACTTCTATGGGAACCTGGTAACTTCTTTAAACGAAATAAGTTTATGATAAACTACAATGTTAAAACCACTGGCGGTTTTAGATACATCATTGTAGAAGCTTTTAATGGACATAAAGAAAATGCGGGGAAACGTTTTTTAGTTGTGGTGGGAACGAGATGTAAACGGTAGGGTTGTGTCTACCCTTTGACATGTGACTACTATAGAGTAGTATCTCACTCCACTTGCAGTATTTTCAGGAGAGTCAGATCTTCGCTCATTCAGTGTCATCATCATCATCCTCATCGTCATCATTATAGGACTCACAAAGCTATATAACAACTGAGAAATACTGACTCCAATGTCACTGGTATATGATCCAGGGTATATTCAAGGTACTATATCACTGAGGAGACATGAACACATGGTGTAAACATTCGGGAACCTTGAATATGCTGACACAGAGTAGATTCTTTTGAAGATTTGAATACTAGTTAGGGTCAAAACGCACAGAAAATACCCCATTCATGCACTCTCTCATTCACTT
>NW_020442256.1:0-973 GCF_000699045.2 Agrilus planipennis
ACTGAACTAAAATTTTTTTTGGTGGGCATTATTAAAACAAGATAAATTAGGATACATTTATGCGAGACCAAAAATAAAAAAGTTTTCCTTGGGGCACCCTGATGTAGATGTTTTGAAATTGTACATTGCTTACCTTTTTGTCTAATTTGGAAACACGAACCTACGCTATTTTCAAATGTATCTACATAATATTTTTATTCTAATATCTTAAATTTGATTAATGACACCATTTTCGTAGCTTGTACTAAAAAGTTTAACAAAGTACTATTATTTGGCTTAACTTACAATCAATATATTAAATACAAACACGCTGTTCCGCATGCTATAATGACACTTTTTATAAAATGTACATCATACCTAGCGGGTGGGTTTCCCTTGGAAATCGCCGAACTCGGATATTTCGACCGTTGCACCGCGCAAGCGAGGCGCGGTGAATCGGTTGACCGGCCAGTCGATCGGCCATCTGTATACACTTAATCAGCACGCGTTTTTTACCAAAGGTAACATTGCAACATATTGCTTTGCCGTTCTGTTCATGACAGCGACTGTTTCCACAGTCTAGAATTGGGAATCGCTCCAAAAATTTTTTCATCGATTTCCAGTCGTTCTACATAATAGATTATATATTAGAAAGTGGGGAGACAGTTTTTTATGACTTCATAAATTTAAAAAAAAAAACTGTTTTTGAATGACAATGTTTCACAATTATCCCAATTCTGGATAATCACCTGCATTGGTGACATTATTGTTTGGTTAGGTAGATTTATGGCAGATTGGAGCTTATATAATGTCCCTGCCTGCCGGAGGCGGGCTGATATATGTTAGAGTGTTTTATTCACAGAAAGCATTAGTTTTATACATTTCCTAGTACAGTATCGGAATTTCATACAATTCTTAGAATTGGGGCACCAGACCAAAATAGCTCCAAAAATTTTTTCATCGATTTCCGGTCATTTCTGAGGGTTTAATGTTC
>NW_020442257.1:0-956 GCF_000699045.2 Agrilus planipennis
AATTCCAATTTCTGTTAATTTTCTTTGGAAAAATCAAATCTTTCAAAATATCACAAAGGCAGATCTTAGTTTTTTATTTAGATTAGTATATGATCCCGTAAACACGTTGAATTAGATTCAATACGTCTAAAGTAGCAAAACACACCATGGGACTCAGTTGATGTTTTCCGGCGGTAGTTACTCCAGGTTTATATCCAGGGCTTCGTCCTCTATTCTCTTCATGCGATAGTTTTCAGATCTTGTAAGCTTCCTAAGTGAACGAAAATAAAGCTTTATGTGCGGTGTAAAATGAAATGCGTATTTCAAAAGGCTTAAAACCAGGAGCCAACGACTTCTGCAGAAGCTGTTCAATGAATCCCAATGTCGCTGGATAAGTCCAGCGTACATTGTACATTGCACGTGTTTGTATGTATGTATGTATGTACCTTCATGTTACGTAGTGGCTGCTGTGTATTGTATGGTGAAGAACGGTGTCTTTTGCACTGCGGTTCTTGTACGATCAAACGGTATGACCTAGTTCTTTTACCCTCGATAAAGAACGAGGTGCTTTGGTAAAAAGTCGCTCTCTATGTCGCCGGTTCGAGGAGAGAATTGGACAAACTTGTACGATATCACTTGCCGGAAATCAACTCCAAGATAATAAAGGAGTTGGCAATTCCTTTGTGCTATTTCACTTCATGTTTGTAAAGAAAATTAATTCCATTAGCATTACCAGTTTTAAACTATTTAAAGTTTATTATTTGTCATACAAACAAATGCAAATCTTAACAATTTAACACTGGTGGGATTGTTCCTTTTGTATTATAAAATGTAATTTTATTAATGTGTATCACTATAGCAGATTACATATTTCATATTTAACCCCCTCATCTAAACACATGAAGTGAAGATCTGATCTTAAGCATTCATTTGTATCATAATTTGTTGCTAATTTGTAATGAAAGAATTGATTTTGC
>NW_020442258.1:0-955 GCF_000699045.2 Agrilus planipennis
AATGATTCGAAATTATTTGTCGTAGATTATAAATTAAAATCGTATTTGAAAGGAAGTTTCCTCGCCATACACTAGACAGTTGTGTTAGAAGCCCACATGCTGTATCAACCAAGGCCATACGAACGACAGTAAAACTCCCGAAAATATACCTGTTATAAGGGCAGCTGCCCCAAACATACCTGCTGTAGCTGCATATTGAGGTTCCACCGTCCTGCAAAAAATATATAGTAATCAATAATATAGAATAATTCAGAACTACGGTCTATTTAATGACAATTGACCACACTAGATCTACTATTAGCCAAATGTTCTTTAAATCTAACGTTGGCCCACATATCGTTTGACGCAAAAGCTTAATAATTGTCATGATAATTAAACGTGACTACGTGACGTAAAGTCGACAGTCTTATCATAAATGATCTTTTTGTAGTGTTAAAATTTCATACCTGGGGGCATACATCATCCCTAAGGAGCTGAAATATCCACTCGTCAAACCCATTGTAATTCCAACGATCCAATATGCCCAATCACTGCTTATCAAAACGGGCAAAATCCTTTCCCTATCACTTAACTGATAGTTACATAATAAAAAGAATGGTATATACAGGAGCCGTAGAGTTACTGGAATCCATAGAAATCTTGGTTTTGGCTAAAAAATATAAGGCACCCATTATTACAAATTAATCAGTAACAGAGTACTTAATATTTGGTGGAAAGTAATTAAAAATACGAAGACTTACATAAGTAAAATATCTCGGTAGAAAGCTACCAACCATGGCGCTTACGTTAAAAGTTAAAAAACATAACACATTTATATAATGTGTTGTCCCAACAAAAAAATTTAGGTCAGAAATTTGTATATCTGAAAAAAAAATAATTAAGATTTTACTAAAGCCATTTTAAAAGTAAATTTAAAAACACATACTTGCTTGTATAGCTGGAAATATTGCTAATG
>NW_020442259.1:0-1040 GCF_000699045.2 Agrilus planipennis
TTGCTATTTTGTACTAGTAAGAGTTAATAAATATTATAATTAGTTTAAACGGTTGTTTCCATTCTCTTATAAATTATCCAAAGAATCTATAAATCGATTAACGCCATCTAAGCACAATATTTTTTGTCCCCACTCTTTAATAAATTGCCCAAAGAATCTATATTGGTGACCCCGAACAAAGAAGTTAACCTCGTCTAAAAAAAACCGTTACGGAGGTAGCGTTGGTAGAATTCAAACTACTGCCATTTTGGAAACAGGATCCGGCACATTGGTTCATCCAGGTTGATGCAGCATTTCATAGAAAAAATATTACCAGTAACAAAAATAAATATTGGACAGTAATTTCCTATATTGATCCAGAGTTATTGCAACATGTTTAAGACATAGTGAAAAAACCTCCTGCAATTGAAAAATACAAAATGCTCAAAGAAAGTCTAATCAGTCATCTAATCACAGCACAAGGACAACAGTTACAAATTTTTCTTGATGATATCGAACTAGGAGATAATAAATCTTTTTATTGCAATTACGCAGAATGCAAGATCTAGCTGATAATAAAGTAACAGAAGATGTCCTACGTTCACTTTGGTTAAAACGTCTCCCAGTCAACGTTCACTTTGTCATATCTACCAACGTAGAAACCAGCCACGCTGCAGCAGCAACCCTAGCTAATAGGTTAATTGAAATCAATCCAGTACAAAGTGTGATGGATGCCAGCAATCAAAAAGATGTTCCAGCAGCATTTCCGAGTAAACTTTCTGATGATCAACGATTAGATAAACTAGATAAGGCAGTGCAAACTTTACAATAAACCAAGATGGTTATCAGTCACCAACAGAACGTTTTAAAGCTATCACAGACTATAAGCAGCCTGAAACCATTCAAGAGCTACGAAGATTTCTGGCTATAATCAATTATTATCACAGAAAACTTCAAGCATCTCTGAATGAATAAAATAATTCGAAGTGGTCTGTATTCTGTCGAAACTGCCAGACGCGGATCGCGATTTCGATCTTTTTGGATCTCATCAG
This sequence comes from Agrilus planipennis, assembly GCF_000699045.2. NCBI lineage: Eukaryota > Metazoa > Arthropoda > Insecta > Coleoptera > Buprestidae > Agrilus > Agrilus planipennis. Next base: position 1,032 of record NW_020442259.1, read on the forward strand.
CGCGTCGCA
>NW_020442260.1:0-1005 GCF_000699045.2 Agrilus planipennis
CTACCATATTTTTTGTGATGTATGCAAAAGCTTAATAAACCAAACCAAATTAACTTAATAAATTCAAGTACCATCTTTCTTCAATCAACCGACAATGGAAGTATTAGATTTACATTGATAAACTGGGTACAGGGCCGATAATATAATGAAGGAACTGAGAATGGAAAGAAGTTGATAATTAATCTACCCAAACTCAATCTACTTTAACGAAGATAATTAATCGGTAATCCGCGAACACTTTGCTACGGGATTAAAATTGAAAATAAGAGATCGGAAAAGATTTTTCCGTGGGTTCTTTTTTGCATGTAAATAGTAGCTGATACGTAATGCAGACGGGAAATAGTCAAGAAAAGAACGAAAGGGATTATGTGAAGTCGCATAAAAGCGGAAGAGTACAGGTTATTAAATGACTGAGCAATTATTAAATTGGCGCTGGTTAATGACATTTTCTAAATAGAGCGAATGCGTTTCAAGAAGCCTCTGAAATAATTCTCCGGAACCCCTTAGAGGACGCGGAAAGCCGATGAACTGTTACGTAGAAGTATATTAAACGTTTTAAGCTTCAACCTCTAGAAAACCTTCATCAAACAGAGCATTATTATGAGTTAATTGACCAATTAACGCATGATAAATGTGTCTATAAAGTAAAACTGAAAAAAGAAAAACCTTACGATCAAAGGTACATAGGTATACTTCGTTTAGTTTCTGTAGCGATGTGACCTTCATTTTGACAGGAAAACAAAGGAGACAACTCTCGGCCAAACTCTTAACCGGTGAGGAGCGTATAATCCGTACAGTGCTGCACGGAAAAGTTGACCATTTTATCCACTACAATTGCATTGCCCAGATGTGCTATTATTGGTACTAATTACTACTGAAAATATCAACGAGATGTTTATTTATATTTGAAGACATATTAAAGGCGTTAACGCTTGTTTTCGACTCGCACTAATATTCATGATTGAACAAAACTTTTGGCAAGTACTGTATGAAAAAGTATGTTTA
>NW_020442261.1:0-1022 GCF_000699045.2 Agrilus planipennis
TGCCTGCGACGCGCTGATGAGATCCAAGAAGATCGAAATCGCGATCCGCGTCTGGCAGTTTCGACAGAATACAGACCACTTCGAATTATTTTATTTCTGTGATATTTTCCAAAATAGAACAGCTGTTTTGCTCAATCACTCGAAACTTATTTTTTGTTTTAGTTTTTTTTACATTTTCCTCATTTCTTTTCCCTTGCAATGCCTTAATAATGGAATTTCCTTCCTGTGCTGTTCTTTTAGTTATGTAGACAATAACATGATGAACTTTTGAATGCTTTTGACTGTTCTCCATATCTACATTAAACATTTGCAAGAATTAGAATTTTTCGCGCAAAAATTTCACGAACATACGCATATTATTTTTGCGGCGCGCCTAGCCGTGTGGCCAGCCGTTCTTTATTCTAATCAACGTCTAATGCCGAAATCGTTAATTTATCATTATGGTATGTTATTAAATATAGTTAGATTATGAAGTAGCCGCATACAAAAATAAAATGTATGATACGATAATATAACAGTATTGAACTTTCGGGGCACAGGTCCTACTGTTTTGTCCGTAATTTTATTATTTTATTATCTTTGGTTTTATACATACCTTAATTGATATGTGTTGTGTGCTATTAATTAAATGTGTCGTACAATTCAATTTTATACAAGTGATATAAATAAGGTTAACGTTCTTTGCAGAAAAAATGCATGAACAGGTCATGTGTAATAAATGTTGGCGAGGTCAACATTTTAAAGTTTAGATTTTATCTTTATGACGGTATTGCAATTGCCCTTTACACTGCAGACTGCCTTAATGGACTGCTATAAAAAGTACGTAAATGATTGAGATTATATGTTCCGTGGTAGTAGGTAATACAGTATAGTAAAGCAGTGCCTAGTAGTAATGGACCCTAATGTTCTTATACTGAATTTAAAATGCGTAATATTATATAAAATATTGGGATCCGTCGAATGGGCATACACCATCTGGTGGCAAAATTTATAACTCGAATGAGGGAAAATTTACATAGGAA
>NW_020442262.1:0-954 GCF_000699045.2 Agrilus planipennis
GTGGAAGGAATGCAAAACCACTTTGAGAATAATCTTGTAAACTTTATTCAAGCGTTTCGGCTTTTGGGCAATTATTGAAAGATATAGAGTTGTCCTATATATTACATTGTTACTTATTGTTATTTATATTAATTTGGTTACGTAGTAGGTCAACATTATTTTTCTGTAACCTTTTAATTTCTAAGATTTTGTATAGTCATTTTAGCATTTTATTTTTTGGAATTCTCAGAAACGCAATGTTTAAATATTAAGAAATATTCAGAAATGCATTTGTTTTTTTTTTACATTTTTGTATTGCGTAAATGTATTTTTTAAATCTAGTTTTAATAACTCTCCGTGGTTGGTGTATGTATAATGCATCACAATCATTACAAGCAATCTTATTATCCCACATTTTTCCAAATGTAAATAATAAAGCAAAGTTCAACTTTTTAAGAAAATGTAGTATTTATAAGATTGCTTGTAATGAGTGTACATTGTGTACATACATACATATAGGTCAATCAGGAAGATCCACTTAAACTAAACTTGAAAAAAAATTAATTCCGAAGTGGTTTTGTTCTCCCAATTTGTTATCTAAAACCTTATCAACTATGTAACAGCAATATGCATAAAATTGCAAAGGGATAAGATATATTTGCCTTTTTCATTAGTTTTAAAACTTGAAGACAAATGAGTGTAATTTTTGTTATATTATGTATTATCGTTTTATGTAGCCCACTCATTTCGTGCAATAATTATTATAAGTAAATACTAATTACACCAAACGCAAAATATGTTTTGGTGTTTGTTTCCTGTCATATTTATTATTACAAACTTACAAATTGTATTTATTATTGGAAATGAGTCGATAAATAATAACAATAATCGGCATGTGTGTACATGAAACATTGTCTTCTTTTCTTCAACTGCATTGAAGTGTGACTGCAATTCCTATCTTGGTGTCGGAAAGAA
>NW_020442263.1:0-954 GCF_000699045.2 Agrilus planipennis
GTAGAGGTATACCTATATTAGACTAATTCCCAGGGGAGGCAAAATTCGGCGCTTGAAAAAAAATTCATAAATGCTTAGACAAGTGTGTAAAAAATATCTTTTAAATGAATCAACCGGTTTAGGTATGATCCATAATATTTCTTGCCGTATCATGGGTCACACCTTTATCCATTTCCAATGGATGTTACTGTAGAAGGAAACACCAATTGCATGCTTGGTAAATTATAAAACAATTAAAACTCTATATGGATCAACCAATTTTAGAAAATTCTTCTCACTAGAGAACTGAGAAAGTAAAAAATATGTACCTTTAATTTAAATTTGTACAACCCCCTTCCCCAAGAGCCTTTCATTACAAACCGTTGCATAATTCAAATGTGTAATTACAATATTGTCAAAAACTAATTGTCAAAACCTATACGGGACAATTGGTGGTGTTTTAAGTTTCATTTTGTTACATCCAATACTTTCCGACGTTTTATGAATGAATGAGTCATAAAATAATGTCAGGTTCTGTAATTGCATTATTATTGCGTATGCAGTTTGTAACTGAAGCAGTTATTGCCTTGGATGTATGCCTTACATATTTCATGACCGATTTCTATGGTTGGTGGTCATGACCCATTGCAGTTTTTAAAAACTTTCACCCGTCTTGAAAAGTATTCATCAGTATCTTAATGCATTCCTGGATCAAAGAATAACATTCGCCAAATTTATTTTTCAATAAAAGTACTCTTTAGTTTATAGTTTCAAAGAAATTACTGCATTAAAAAAACTGTTTACGAAAGATTTACAAACAATTCTTTTCTTTCTACGTATGAGTTGGAGGTTTTCTCTTGTCGTTTTCGAATAGGACTTGTAAGTATCAGTAAATTTGGATGGGATTATGGAGGTATGTTTAGTCAGGCTGCGTATTATGAGTAGAATGTATTAATAATGCATTTGTTTTTGTGT
>NW_020442264.1:0-1153 GCF_000699045.2 Agrilus planipennis
TCCATATTATTCGTTATTTCTTATTTTATTCAAAGTTTTTGGTCAAATTCCAAATTTTCTCTCAAACCGTATACTTTTTTTTCTTAGTATAGATAGTATTTATTTACCTCATGATACGCCGCAAAACCTAATTAATCACGAATTTCTAATTTTATGTACTCTTGTCTCCAATTGTACCTCCCAAACATCCTTAGAGTTACTGAAGTTTTATATCGAGCAACAAAATATCACGACGCACAGAAGTTATTGTCAATGTAACGAGTGCAGTTAGTGTAAAATCGACAAAATAACATTTTTTTGTTCTAAACGTTCATCTTTCTGCAAAAACACAGAATAACTAAATCCAAAATAAGTTACTGTATGCTCACAAATATGCTTCAGAATGTGTATCTAACAATATGAGCTTGATTTTTGAACGTTTTCCTTCGAATACTCGGTAGCGATCAACTATATGTATTAAATTTAGTAAAACCAGACAACAACACTTAAGATTACGATTAATAAGTTCCAATTTCTTTCGCGAGATAATTCTACAGTAGACTAAACAATTCAGATAATTCTGGGACAGTTCGTTTATTATATTACATTTAGAGCGATTTTATCTGATTGAATTTAGATTAATAATTAAAATTTAAACAATATCTATTATGTTCTCACATATACACAAGCAATTAGCATTTACGATTAAATTTTTCGAATAATTCGATAAAAACCAGAATAAAACCGAAAAAAGTTATGCGCTATAATGCCTTACATTACTTAAATTTCCATCATCATCATCATCATCATAAGGTCATCAGTCCTATGACTGGTTGGACACGTACCTCCACTCTTTCCTATCCTGAGCTAATTTTCGCATTTCCCCAAAACTAGAACAACCTACATCCTTAACTATTTGCGAACAGTAATCTAACCTAGGTCTACCTCTACCCCTCTTAACTCCTGTTTCTGCCCCTAATATGTCTCTGACTAGACCGCCATGTCTGAGAAGGTGTCCTACCAACCTATCTCGCCTATTTTTTATTGACTTCCATAGAGTCCTCTGTTCTCCTGTTCTTTCCAATACCTCTTCATTTCTAACCTTTTCTACCCACGATATCCTCATCATCCGCCTATAACACCACATTTCGAACGCTTCTAACCTTTTCTTTTC
>NW_020442265.1:0-945 GCF_000699045.2 Agrilus planipennis
ATAAATTACGTTAAACAAATTTTATTATCTTTACCCCCCCCCCCCCCCTTGTCACGGGGGGTTTTTTTTGAAAAACCCCCTTTCCCCTGGCGTGACGTTACATATTTTTCAATTTTATATTTAGAAATAACTAAATTGAAGCAGTAGTTTCATATTTTTTATTTTCATTAAAAATAATCATTAATAAAATCAACATAAAGTCAAATATTATAGATAATAATGAAAGGAACGATAAACAATTAATTATGTTAATAAAATATACAAAACTTTATCATCATGTATTCGCACCTTCATATTATTTCACACTGCCATATCATGCACTTAATTTTTGTTTTGAATGCTAATATGAGGAATACCGTTGTCATCGCGTTTAATATTTTAAATTTTGACATGTGACGTTACAACTCCCCTACCCCTTGTCATACAATGTTACATTTCGTTGACCCCCTTCCCCCTCTTAATATGTGACGTAATTTATTGATGGCCCCTAAGTACAGAATATATTTTTTATGTATGACTCTGTAGGGTCCAATTTGTCTATTTAAAGATCTATACCTGAATAAGTTATTGTTAGAGCGGTAAGAAAAAAATGATTATAAAAAGGGAATCCATTTTTAATGATAGTTGTACAAATATTTATGTAATATCTCATATATTTTAATCCGGACTATCGAAACCTACTGTATACTTTTTCGGTATTTATTATAAAACTAGGGGAATAAAACTGTCAAAAGAAAGATACTTGTCAAAGATTTGGAGTAGAACAGAAAGAAAGGTATTGCAACTGGTTGGAACTCAGCCCCGAACGCCTAATAGAACAGAGCTCAACACATCCGAATAAATGCACAAATAGTTCTGATTGCAACAATTTTATGTTTTTGTGTCAAAAGTAGCGGTTAATTCATTCGTATAAGCGTGAAATGTATATTTCAGGCGCACGCTAAA
>NW_020442266.1:0-986 GCF_000699045.2 Agrilus planipennis
AAAACCCGAAAACCTAACCTAACCTATTGATAAAGATATTTAAATAATGTTTTACACAACTTTCTCAATATTTTTATGTATTATTCATCTGTTTTACCTTTGAATATTGTTTATGAATGACTATATAAATATTTACATGCCTAGGCATACTTATTAACTTTGAACCCCCATAACTTTTTATGGGGGTGAAACCGCCACGAACTTTTTATGGAACAGTGGTGGGGGAGACCTCCTCTTTCGATCCCCCCCTTCGGGGGTGGGGGCCATCATCTAGACCTTTACCAAAATTACAATCTTTCAGTGACAAATTACAGTCCTTTTCATTTTCATTTCTATTTAAAGAAAGGCTAGCTTGATATCAGGATTGCATTTTGTCTATTTTCCAGTAACAGATTGGAACGACAAATTTTTGAATTAGGCATCAAATTACTGACAAATTATGCTGCGGTTTCAAAATAAGAACTGTAATTTTTTCTTCTATTTTTACTTCTCTTGGAGAACCAAAAAGACCAAAAAAGTATTTTATCATTCAATTATTCAACAAGGGTTTTGTAAGATTTTATCTGTCAGTACGTTTGAAGTAGAAAACACTCATACTCCCTTATATTAAGAACACTCGACCAAATTCACCGGACGAGAAAAAAGTAAACAGACGCGCGGCGCTGACGGTGCACGTCGCGTTCGGCGTTTCGGCGATGGACAAGAGAAAGTCTATTGACCTTAACCCAAACCAAATACTACTATTATTACTTACCGCTTGTTGAACTGTATTCGCCTATGTACCTCTTCGTCAGATATCTCACCGTTACAGCTGAAAAAAAAAAGAAATAGCTTAGCATTTGTTACAAGCATATAATAATTAGCATAGTACAGATCCGAAATAATCGTTTTTAAATAATATGTATATTTGTATGTATATGTTACCGGAAATGTATGAAATCTAGGAATTGCTATTTAGGAAATCTATAAAATATTGTTTCAAAGAT
>NW_020442267.1:0-943 GCF_000699045.2 Agrilus planipennis
TTTTCAATATAATAACTCTTATTGTAGGATTATATTTGTTACCACAAAGGATTATAAAGTGATTCCAACGATAGTCCAGAACAGAACCTTCTTAAAGTCTGCTATCAACCCATATGATAAATGAATTTGTTTTTACTCTTCTTCCTAACTTAGATTCTTACACTAAAGAAGAAGTGGAAATCTATTTGAAAAAGTCGACAAATTTGTTTCGGACAATGCTAATATTTTAATTTTGTTTTTTTACAGGTATGAGAATACTTGTTATGTTGCTACTAGACACGTTGCCCATGTTGGGTAACGTCCTACTTCTGTGCTTTTTCGTCTTTTTCATTTTTGGAATTGTTGGCGTGCAATTATGGCAAGGAATCCTTAGACAAAGATGCTATTTGGGCTCGTCCGGGATTTGAACCCGGGACCTCTCGCACCCAAAGCGAGAATCATACCCCTAGACCAACGAGCCGGTTGTTTAAACAAATACAGCGAAATAATCAAGCAAGCCGGTAAAAAACAGTAGCCTACTTTCTCTAATAACAGTTGCAGCTACTACCGTGGTCTACGTCTGGTTAGATCACCTGTAGCGTCAAAAACCTGTTAGCATTACAAGATTTTAAATGACCTTTTTACTTGTTCTTGAGTTCTTTGCCTGAAAAATGAAAATATCGAGTGATATTATTTCGTTATAAAATTCTGTGGATTTACTATCGAATATGAAAATAAAGGATTTTTATAAATGGCCGAATATTGGACTGTGCATATTTTAAGCATATTTTAAACAGTATAAATACAGATAAGAGTTTACCTTAAGCTATAAATCAGTTTCAATATGTTTTACAGAACTTAACATTTTCAGTTATACAAAGTTTAAAAAAATTATGTGTATATCATCTCAAAATATCAAAAAACTGGGCTCGTCCGGGATTTGAACCCGGGACCTCTCGCACCC
>NW_020442268.1:0-921 GCF_000699045.2 Agrilus planipennis
TTCAAATTGATTCCCTAGAATGACAGACTGACACGAAATTTGGATACCTTGAAAAATAACTAAATACCTACAGAATTATAACTGTAATTGTGAATTCGATGTCACTGTTCAGTATTGCTGTAAGATTGTGCGAGAGACAGACAAATCAGCTGTATTTTTAAAATTTCATAATCTTCTGTATTCATATTCATTTCAAAAATTTTTTCGAAAATGTAGATATATAGGGTGACCCAAACAGTACGCAATATGCTCATTGCGGCTACACTGAAAGATTAATCAAAAACTTTTTCAAACAAATTTTGTTTTCTATTTAACACAAGATCGTCTGTATTATCCAAATTTGATTAGAACAGAGCGTTCAAAAATTGATAAAATAAGGTTTCGTTTTAATGGCAGCCATGTGAAATATGGCTCCAATCGAAAAAAGTTGGAGGAAAATGTTGCTCAGAATGCAAAAATATCTATGCAAGAAATTGCGGCGACATTCAAATATTTTTATTTTCGAGGCAAATCACTTAAACGGAATCAAAAGGTATTGAAATATCGTCGTGATATTTTGCACAGCCCAATTCTGAACAACTTTTTTCAATATTTTTTTTCGATTGGACTCATATTTACCATGGCTACCATTTAAACGAAACCTTATTTTTTCTATTTTTTAACACTCTGTATCAATCTGAACAGGTACTATACCGGCAATCTAACACTAAAACAGGAAAATTTTTTGGTTAAACATTTAGTTTAGCCACGATAAGCATATTGCGAACTTTTTGGGTCATTTAACTCGAAAAACAAAAAAACATTTGAATATCGCTGCAAATTTTTGCATAGCCCCATATTTTGCCATTCCAAACAACTTTTTTTATAACTTTTTGCGATTGGAGTCATATTTAACACGGTTGCCATTTAAACGAAACCTTA
>NW_020442269.1:0-818 GCF_000699045.2 Agrilus planipennis
GCCGAAGCATTAAAGGAAAGAGATTAAATGCAAATGTAGGAACGGGAGGAAAAAAGAAGCATTCGAAGAAAAGGAAAAACGCTTAGAAGGTTGTATAGGTGAAGAAGCTTTGCGGAAGGCAACAGTGAGGTAATACGTGAGCTTTTAGCCGTTCCGAATACTGAAATAGGTTGTGTTGAATTATATTCAAACATATACTGATAATAAGTATCTAAACTAGCAGCTGTTTTAGGAAGCTGCATTACTCATATAGATAGGTACATAGTATAGATATACAGGGTGACAACTATCCATCTGGAAAATTTTCAACCGCATTTTTTTTGGAAATGCCTGAAACAGGCCGATTATAGCGCAGAAAAAAAGTTAGCAGGTTTGTGGATCGAATTGAAATAAGGAATTGCCACCCCCCCTTTAGAAGGATGACCTTCCATTCGTGAATTTACAACCAAAAGATATTCCCCTTGAAGGCACAGATTAGAAGTTTTCTGAAAGAATAGCCTAATTTTCTTTATTGTTGAGTAACTGATAGTATGTTAGCAAGTAGATGGACCTTGCCAAACATTATAAAATACTACACTTATGTGTAGATGGCGGTATACTTATAAGTTGCAAATCGTGATACTCAACTAGTGGCTTCGATAAATTGCTATTTTACATTAGAGCTTTATCATTTGTACAAAACCAAATGTTTCATTGTAGATATTCAAGCACTTATGAAACACAGCTTGCAGCCTTCAATGAAATTCACATCATTAAAATCTACACACAAAGGAAAAAAATACAGCCAAACATTATAAAATACTACACTTATGTGTAGA
>NW_020442270.1:0-1038 GCF_000699045.2 Agrilus planipennis
TGCTAAATATCCCTACTACTCCTTCCGTCCTGACTTATCTGACTTCCTAGATACCTAAAATCAGCCACTTCTTCTAATTTTTCGACTCAAAACTTTATATTCGCTTGTTCCCTACTTTTTCTTCCCTTGCATACCAGTATTTTTGTTTTACTTTTATTTATTTTCATATAGTACTGTTTTGACAATACCGCTTCCATTTTATTTAAAGCTATCTTTAACTCCTCCTTTCTAGATGGTAGTACTGCTATAAATTCTGTATTCTACATTTTATTATTTTTTTATTTAGATTATCTTTTTGTTGCAGGATATTTCTGCATTAAATGTTTTATTGCAGGAATGCAAAATTCTTTTGGATATCTACCATTTTTAGTAGTGCGACAGACTAATGATGGACAATGTCGACGTCGAAAATTTCATAATTTCAAAGCTGAAATGCAGACTATACAAGGAAAACCATCGAAAGAAGGAATAACTGAAATTTTTCAACGTAAATCTTGGAGAGATGTGTAGAAATCCTTTTATCAATCGATTGCCGTCGTAAGGATCGACCTAATATTTCCGGTTCTTTATATTCTTTTTTTTTTTATAATTTATCAAAGTAAGCTTTCTTTTGCGACTTCATATTAATAACTGTTTCTTTAAATTTCAAAAAAACACGTTACTACATCGGCTACAATATCGAAGCATTGCAAAATCGCTCTTTATGTATGTGATGTGTTGCCCACTAAGAGGGAAAGCAACTGCATACTTCTCTCTCACTCATGAGGCATAGAAAAACTTCTTATTCACGGTTATGATAGACAAACAGTACATACCCTTTTCTTTCACAAACATCAAACCATTTTCGGTTAAAAAAACGAGAACTGTTAATAATGCAGCATCAATAAATTCATACATTTGCACATTAAAAAACTTTAAAACTTTTGGGTGTTTCATTACCACCAGGCAGTAATGCTGGTGGGCGGGCAGTCCCTCCGGACTACGCCGGAAGGTAGGGCGGAAGGCCCTCTTCAGCCTGCTTTCAGGAATCGTGTGAAT
>NW_020442271.1:0-955 GCF_000699045.2 Agrilus planipennis
TGCGTGCAGCCGGCTCCATCGAATTATAAGACGTTGTCACGTCAAAAAAAGGACACGTAGAAAGAAACTCTGCAACGATATTTGCAAGAAAATTACAAAAGTTAATAAAAAAAGATTTGATCCTTTACCTTAAGAGAAAATTATCCTGAAGGCTTCATGGGACACCCTGTATGTACATACAAAGATATGCATAATGTTCGAGCAACGTCGTGACTTATCCATTCTTAATAACTCACATGTAGAAGGTAGAAGCGCTCGCAAGTGATCGATTAATTAGTTATAATTATTAGTGTTTTGTAAACTGAAAGGTGCACAGGACAATGTTTACACTACTTTCACATTCGATGCCTTCAGCCAACGTTTACGATTAGCTGCAAATATTGGTCAATGCGATGCGTAAAAATAGAAGATAACTTTGAAGTATTGTAGTAAGGACTCATTTTATTGATACAGTTTTTTTCTCTATAAGGTTCCAGAGTAATTTCATATGTTTCCTACCCTAACCCGTAGGAAAAAATTCCATTCAATTCCCATTAAAAAAATGCCATTTAATTACCGCTGATAATAATTAATGGTAAATGGAGAATTGCTAATGGGATTCCCATTCCCGAACTCAATGGGATTTCCATTTGTGAACGCAATGGCATTACCATTGCTGAACGCAATGGAAATTCCATTGATGAACTCAATGGAAATTCCATTGAATGGTTTTATATAGAATTTATAAATTTTGCATTGGTTACCATTGAAAATCAATGGAAATTTTTCCTATGTAAATATTAATAGAATTATATTGTACCTAAATGGAAACAATTATTTTTCCATTCATGCCAAATGGTTTTGATGAAATTTTTCCTGCTGGACCCGTATTCCCAACTTCGACCAGCGGTCTCTTCATCCCATGCACCTCCATTCCTCCACCCCCATTTGAAATATTTCTTTACTTTTCTAAAAA
>NW_020442272.1:0-994 GCF_000699045.2 Agrilus planipennis
TTTACTACAATGTGAAAAACATAACCATTATATTTCGTATATATATATATTTGGAAATAATACAAGATTTCGTGGCGAATAAGGCCGAAAAACCTTTCGAGAAAAAACTAACTCGGTTGTTTTGCAATACAATGAGATAACAGCCAACGGTACACTGAACTCGAGGGAGAATTTACGAGTCTGAAGAAAAAATAAAATTTATGACCGAACGTAAGCATAATATCTTGTGCGGAATCTTTCCCAGCCTCTTCTGTCGTCCGACTTTCACCACCATAACTCTCCTCCCATGCGGCTTACAAAAGAACTAACGAAAGGATAAAAGATTTGCAACGATAATGACGTTCTGTAAGTTATAATTATTAAAAGTAAGTTAATGTATCGCTTCAAGTATGATCAACCTTAATTCTGGGATGGCCAACTCGCGAGCCGCATACTGCTAAATTCATTACAGTTTTACAAAATATGTTTATTTTACAATGGTCGCTGATTTTCGGTATCTATGAAGTCAGATAATTCAGGATGGAAAGAGTAGTACCGATATAAAACTGAAGATAGATCAGATCGAATAACCTTTAACAAAAAGAAGTCACTCCTCTGCTCGCGAACGGTCAAGTTAGAAATTCAAAATTAAAGGTGTATTGCCTGAAGCACGACGCTGTACGGGTGCGAAACGTGGACGGTGGACGCGGATACCGTGGAAAAAGAAAGTTAGAGACGAGAAGGTATTAAAATAAGTAGGAGAACAGATGGTGCTATGGAAGTCAACAAAAGTAGGTAAAATAAGTTGGTAGGACACATTTGGCATGAAGGCTAATTAAAGACATATTAGAAGCTGAAACAGTAGTTAAAAGGAGTAGAGGTAGACCTAGATTAGATTACTGTTCACAAATAGTTAAGGACGTGGGACTTTCTAGTTTTAGGAAAATGCGAAGTTTAGCTCAGGTTAGGAAAGAGTGGAGTTGCGTGTCCAATAAATCTTAGGACTGATGACCAT
>NW_020442273.1:0-909 GCF_000699045.2 Agrilus planipennis
TTGCAGTGTTAAGTTTGGTTTTCATATTAAATTCTCTATAGGAAAGTTTGGATATATTGACTCCGTTTAAAATGATATATCGTTTATTATGACTGATTTTCAAGAAATCATATGCGGCTATAGTGACCCAAATGATTAATAATAACATTTTCGTTCATTTTGACCCTTCTTATGTATATTGATATTACAATTCGTCGTTCATTTTCTTTTTCTGTTAATAAATATATACAATTTGTAGTTTTTCTCTCTATTAAGCTAAATAACTATTCAAAATAGAAAGTTGTTTATTTTTTAAGGCTATGCTTTGTATGGCGCCCGCTTAGTATGACGTGTTTATCATTTCCCTTAGAGGTTATTATAAGCGGATTCTATTGTACTAATGAAAAGAACGATAAATCTCTGACATGTTGCTAATTTTTATATTCGTCATCATAAGAGGTGGTCAGTTCTAAAACTGGTTGAACATGCATCTCTGCTTTTTCCTATTCTGAGCTAATTTTCACAATTCCAAAAATTTAGAAAATCCCACATCTTAACTATTAGTGAACAGTAATCTAATCTAGGTCACCTCATCTTAGCTTTTGTTTCTGCTTCTAATATGTTTTTAACCAGCCTTTTTTGCCTGAAAAGGTGCCCTACTAACTTATTTCACCTATTACCTATTGACTTCCTCTCCTCCGCTTCTTCTAATACTTCTTCATTTTTAACCTTTTCTAACCACTGTATCATACCTCCACATTTTTTAACATTTTCTGTTACGCCTTGCCCACCGTCCACGTTTCGTACACGTACAGCGTCGTAATCAATGCATACATAAATTTTCATATTAAATGAGATAAAAGAATTAAAGCAAGTTAGATGTTCTGCAAAATGTAAACTCGCATTAATTGAAATTCCAAACGTTGCACC
>NW_020442274.1:0-1021 GCF_000699045.2 Agrilus planipennis
CTGTCGAAACTGCCAGACGCGAATCGCGATTTCGATCTTTTTGGATCTCATCAGCGCGTCGCAGGCAGCTCCGACAGAACACAGACCAACTTTTAACAGTGCGTTTCAGAAAATACAACAAACGGCACAGTGAACGCCTGCCTGCGATGCGCTGATGAGATCCAAAAAGAGCTAAAATAAAAATGCCGGCGAATCTCTAAGATTGAATGCACAAAAATCCATTCAGACGCCGTTTTAAGTTTTGACTGACAAATAATAATGTAGGCGCCTACTTTGCTATCTCATTATTTGGTCGATTGCACCTTTGTTTGAATTGAATTGTTATGGGCCTCCGTATTACTCACTGCGAGTGTGTGTGAGTCGTCGTCAATCAATCAATCGTGGGGCGAAATAAAAATGTAATTTCAAAGAAAACCGTCGTGCCGCCTGCTGAATAATTACGAAGAACTGTATGTATGATGAAAAATGTGTACGCGTCGTCGGTTGTGCTGCAATAACATTATTAGGTAGACAAATTTGCCATTTAAGTCGATAATCACGTGTGCCCGACTTCGTAGTAAATTGAATTTCTATTTACATTTTGCTTATCTACACCTGATAACGGTATTGAGAAACGACCGGATATAAGGCGCCAGACCAGCTCTATTGTTGCTAAATGTACCCACACGCGCACACATTGCATTATGTTTTTCATGTGTGTTCTGCGTTTTCTACATACGTATATACATGCATGCATATGTATATATGTAAGTATTAAGTACGTTCAAATGGTTATGCTTGGTAATAAGCGTCAGTCCCCGTGATGCATTTTTGTTTGATATTATTTTGTTTTCGTAAGAATATTGAATTAAAATGTTCTCTCGTTTTACAATTTCTTATTTTAATTAAGCCCGTTTCACACGAATTTATTTTAAACTAACAATACAGTTTCAGAAAATACTATAAACGGCACAGTGAACGCCATCTGTAGCACGATGCTACATTTTAGGATTACGTATTTTTCAACAAGGTCCACTTGTGT
>NW_020442275.1:0-1031 GCF_000699045.2 Agrilus planipennis
CTGCCTGCGCGCGCTGATGAGATCCAAAAAGATCGAAATCGCGATCCGCGTCTGGCAGTTTCGACAGAATACAGACCACTTCGAATTATTTTATTCAATTAACATATTATTTATAATATTATTCATCCAATTTGGACAAAATGATTATTGGAATTAAATAATTTAGCCATTTTACAAAACATCTAGTAAGACTTTAGTTTTGATTTTTAAGTGTCTTTTACCGGCACTCAATGTTCGTGCATACCTATATTATATTATTAATTCAACCTAGAGGTTAAAACTTATTTCTTCTGCTGTCGATTTTGAGAATCAATTATTTTCTAGCGGCCCCGAAATTAAAACGATAGTAATTAGAAGATCAGGTTCTGTCTGCTGTCTATTTCATGTTAGGAAGAAAATTTAGGCTATTTACCAGTTCTAAAACTGAAAATAGCCTATCTAAATTTATGATTCCCATAATTATTATATGTATGTATTCAACAAGATTAATAAAACGTTGGTTTTAAATAAAGATAAACAAACAAATGCGGATAAATTATTAGAGCAGTTAAATTTAATTTTTATGAATCACGTTTCCAGAATTATAGTATAGTTAGCAGTAGTTTTTCATGATAGGGGTAATATTAAAAGGCAAAATTTCGTTAATATTTTTGAACCCGAGAAACTACTATAACAATTAAAATTTTATGTAAAACCCTCAGACATAAAATGAGAAGAAGTAGAAGAAAGAATGACATTTTTTTTCAGTTAGCTTAGTGATGAGCAAAGCAAGACTCAAGACTGTTCCTATTGGTCTTGGTTTTGTCTGTTAAGTCTTGGTCTTGCCCGTTTATTCGTTTTTTTTTTTTAATAATTCTACTAAGCACACGTTTTTCTTTTCAATACTGTCTACAGTTGTGAGCGATATGAAAACTCGAGGACTTTCCCTTACTCCCACGTATAGATTGACCCTTCCTCCAACGAATATATTAACCTAGTAGCGAACAAAATAGTACAACGTACTAGAAGGACGTAAAAGAAATATCTAAAAA
>NW_020442276.1:0-958 GCF_000699045.2 Agrilus planipennis
CGGCCTTTAGGTCCGAATCAAGACAGCATCAGTATTGCCTAGCCCATTGGGCAACTTATATAGAGAGGTGCAGGGATCGGGAAGGGAAAAATGATTTAAAAGTTGTGACAAAATTAAAATATTGTGGGACTTGATCATTGACAGTCTCTCTCAGCGACACCAGAGACACGGAGACTCCAGTCTCGCTTTCAGAGACGTGAGAGACTGAACATTTTTATCTCGGGAGAGGCATTGTAGAATCGGTGACAGTGATCTCGGGTTGCTTAGCGGCGTCTTTACTTCTCACTAAAAACTTTGTTTGACCATCTTCGTTTGCATGATTAACCATCCAAACAATGTTTCTGGAGTGCACGATATAAATCCAACAAGATCCTACCCTTGCGCATTGCGCGGCCCAGGACATTTTAAAACACCTCTACATGCGAATATTGTTGTGCTGAAAATAATTTTCCCGCGGTTAGAGAGGCTAATTAGTCATTTCTGTAGGTCGAAGAAATCGCCTTTCCGAAGTAATAACCGAGCCGTTGCATCTCGGGCCCGACCCGACGGGCGGGCGGTAAACAATATCGCCCCGATACCAGATAAAACGATCGCCGGGCATTGTAATGGAGCTACTATTAACAAATAGAATTGCGCCTGATTTTTACAACCGGCTATCGTACCGGCGATTAGAGAGAACAATACGTCGGTGATTGAAGGAGAAATGTTTCTATTAAGAATAGAGCTTAAGTATATGTATACATACATGCTTGACACTCCCAGCAATTCTATCAGATTTCTTTCTCACCATCATCTCTCACTCACACACTCTCTTTCTTTCTTTTTCTCCTGTCTCTTATATACGAGGTTTGGCTAATAAAAAAGACCGGATTAATGTTATAAAATTATCAATTTTTTTTCTAAAACATTTACCCTTCTAATAAAATAATTCGAAGTGGTCTGTATTCTGTCGAAACTG
>NW_020442277.1:0-1064 GCF_000699045.2 Agrilus planipennis
TCACTTCTATGCTCGCGAACGGTCAATTTAGAAATTCGAAAAAGGTTGTTAAAGGTGTATGTTTGGAGTACGGCAATGTACGGGTGCGAAACATGGACAGTGGTCGCGCCGGAAAAGAAAAGGTTACAAGCGTTTGAAATGTGGTGTTATAGGCGGATGATGACTATATCGTGGGTAGAAAAGGTTAGAAATGAAGAGGTATTAGAAAGAATAGGAGAACAGAGGACTCAATGGAAGTCAATAAAAAATAGGCGAGATAGGTTGCTAGGACACTTTTTTAGACATGAAGCTCTAGTCAGAGACATATTAGAGGCAGAAACAAGAGTTAGGAGGGGTAGAGGTAGACCTGGATTAGATTACTATTCGCAAATAGTTAAAGATGTGGGTTGTTCTAGCTTTAGGGAAATGCGAAGTTTAGTTCAGGATAGGAAAGAGTGGAGGTACATGTCCAACCAGTCTTAGGACTGATGACATTATGATGATGAATATGGAATTCTTGTTATAACCAGTACAGTAAATGGAAGCTCAAATAATGCCGTCCACTAGGGTTAAACATACTAGAAGTAAAATAGTCCCCCATTCGAACTTCCAGGTAAATATTACCTACAATGAGAAAAATACAGAATCTGACTACAAGGACTTGTCTCAAAGAATAAGACTTAGAAGTTCGCGCCAGACATTTTTTGATGACTCTGTACCTATAATCCAACTGAGTTGGGAAGAGATATTAAAGTAGAAATACCTTACTTCCCATAATATAAGTGATATCCCAAGCGTGTATCTAAAACAGCGATTGGGTTTGTACAAGGACATTGGTTATTGTTGATATTGTTTTTCGCTTGAAAACTCCAAATCCCGAGACAAAGTTGCAAAGAATTTGCTGCTATGAAGATGTTAACGAGAAAGTTAGAAATAGAATGTCTATATTTGGAAAACTAATAGTATTCCAGAAGTTTTGATAAAAAACCGAGTTGGAGACGCATTTTTAAATGTAGAAATTGCTTTGAGAATCTTTTTAAACATGATGGTAACTAACTGCAGTGGCGAACGCTCCTTCCTTAAAC